>NW_010314115.1:0-20370 GCF_000700745.2 Antrostomus carolinensis
TAGGGAGGGGATGGGGCAGGGTAGTGGTGCCTTTATGGGGCAGCCTCCATCCTTGGGCACTGATGTGAATGGGCAGCGTGGACAAGTGGCATCAGAACTCATCCCTTTAGTCTGGGTGGTTTTGCCTGGGGGAATGTAATTTGGGATTGATCATTCACGGATGGATTTCAAATTCTGACATCTCTGAAGGCTTAGGGTTGGCACAAAGAAGAGGCGAGAGGAACAAGACGGCTGGTGCTGGAGCAAGATGAGAAGCAAGGACATAAGAGCACGCGCAGCTCTCTAGATGCTTTGCAGCTTTCAAGATAGGAGTTGACATACTGAAGCTGAGTTGCTCTGCAGGCTTCATGTGATGGGTATTGGAGGGGAACGAGCACTTATGCCTATGGAGGCTGGGACCCTGCCAGGCACGAGGTGACTGAAGGTGTTGGGGCATCCCTGGCAGATGCAGAGCATGACTGGGGCCCTGGGGTAGAGTTACCATCTGTAACTGTAGAGTAATCTGAGTCTCATCCAGATTGCCTAGTCACAGGCAGGAAGTGCTGGGCATGTACCAGTGGTGGTGTGGCTGGTGCCCCTCTCAAGGAGGGGAAGGTGAAATGGGCACTGTTGTGTTTGGCCAGTTGAGTGTTTCTGAAGTCTATAGTGGTAGAGAACCCCCAGCTTGCAAGCTCTTTGACGTGAGTGGACCCGCTGAGGTAAATACCGGACTGCGTAGAGGGATGGTGTTGTCCAGAGAGGTGGACTTGACCCGCGGCATCGAGTCCGCCTTGTTGCAGTGCTTCTGTATCAGAGAAGGAGACTTAAATGGCATTTCTGTGTTCCTCAGACTGTGCAAGCAATTTGATTGTTTATTGAACCCTATTATCTCCCTGACTCAAAAAAACCTATGGGGGAGCTGTGGTTTTTCTCCGTTCCTGCAGAGGTGCGGAGTGTCCCTTCTCATGTGCCTTACCGAGCAAGTGGGAATTACCTGCCCCAGAGAGTTGCTCTGCAGCAGGGGCATCAGAAGATTGCTCTGTTCTGCAGGGTGTTCAGGGAGTTGCTTTCATCATAATGATCTCTCACACCACGCACGGATGTGCTTGCAGCTCTCAGCTGTGCTGTCAGTGTCTGAATGTGCCCAGTTTGTCATGACTGCATCTGTTAATCTAATGCCTTCGAGCTGTATAGAAACCTGTAATAGGGGATTGTGGCCAGCGGGGATCTCTTGATGATTTCCAGAATTCATCTTTTCTAATTAGCAACAAAAGAAGGTGGTAGGTGTGTTCCCATGTTTGATGTCCAACCCTGAAACTTGACTGTTGCACTGGACTTCGAGCTCATGCTGCCATAAAACCAGCTTCTGCAGCTGGGAAGTTGATTGTTCTGCCAATCCTCTATGGGCTAGACAGAATCCAGCTCCTTCATATGATCGCTGTGAGAAAAGGAGTTTAAAAAATAATGAAATAAAAAATAAAAGTAGCAGAAGCTTATTTCCATCATTAGTGCTGCCAGATTTGAGCAATCACAATTATTCCGATTCAGGTCCCACCAGATGGATGAAATTAGCTTAGACAGCAAAGAATAGATTTTGGGTTCTTTATGTTGCCTTGGGCATTTCTCTGACTCCTGGGTGTACTGTGTTGTTCTTTTAAACCCACACAAGCTACAAAAATGTGAATGTAGAACAAAGACTCCTCAACAGTCTCTTAATTCCAGTAGACGGGTGTGTAAGAAAATCAGCGTAAGACCCATGACAGAAGGGCAGGAGCTGTTTGTGGTGAGTCAGTGCAGCATGAGAGTGTCCAGGGAGCTGCACATCCACTGACAAGAAGGTGGCCTTTTCCTGATGTTCTTTTTCAGGGTATCTGTGACACTGGGTTATTTGATAATGGTCTTTTGGTTGTAGTTTGTATTTACCTGCGCTGAGGGGGTGTGATGCTTTGTAAAACACCCAAGCTGTGGGGTTGGGCTTTCCATAGCCAGGCTTTCTTGCCATGCTCTCTCTCCTGCTGCCAATAATTCCTGTCTGTGTGTGTCTTGCTCTAGCTGCCTTGCAGCAAAATGGCATTGGTGACATGCAAACAAGATGCTCTGCATTCCTTTCCTCTTTGATCTCACAACTTCAATTCCAGTGATAGGAGCCAGAGCTGGGAAATGATTCAGCGGCAGCTTCCGCAGCCTGTGAATTTTGGCAGGTGCTCTGTGAATGCAAAGATGTGGCAGGCAGGAAGATGTCTGATGCTGATGTGCCCCGAAAAGTAGTAAGTGAGGAGTCCTGACAGCACACTCACATGTGCTCAGCCTTGTGTTTCTTCCCTGTGCAGATGAGTTTGAATTGGAAAGAATTTGCAATTTGAACTCTGTCAGAAAAATCCACATAATTTTGAGGCAATTGCAACATTTTAAAGGCATATAAAAGAAACAATTGTGTTGTCATTAGTAGGAGCTTGGAGGATGTAGCAACCTTGAGCAGAAGGCAGTTTGAGGCTATTCAGTCAGTAAAATAATTTGTTGTATTGATTGAAAATATTTTCTCAGATACAAAATAATATTCTGTGAGTTTTAATTGAGATTAAATTGAGAGTCTGAAATGGAAATAAATAAAAATGCTGTGTCTTTAACTGCTCTGGAAATATGTTCCTTGTGGTTGTGATGGATGCTGAAATCCAGAGGAACTGAGTAAAACTGATGGCTGGAGCTCTCCAGTCAAAATTTGGGGGTTTTTTTGGGTTGATTCCTTGCAAACCCCTCTAATACTTGCAGATGGTTATTCTGCAGAGACAGCGCAAGAGCTGGAGGAGAAGGGGTTTAATTAAAATCTTCTACTTCCCAAGGGGTAAATTACAAGAAATGAAGAGGTGCCTCTCATCCCCCTTGCCCTGGCTGAGGGCTCTGCCAAGCACTCTTCTTTGCCAGCCCGGGGTAAATCGTGCCTTATAGCAAATGCTGCAGTGGAGACTGTGTGTCTGTGGGGACCAGGACAGCTTGCAGAGGATGGGAAGACATCTGTGTGCGTCGGGGGATGCTTTCACAGAAACTCTGGGGAAGAGGAAGCAGAAAGCAAAACCTGTTGTTCTGTGTCTGGGAAAGGCTGTGCTGAGACGGCGTGTGCGATCGTGTTCAGCTTCCCAGATGGATGAACACTGAGAGGAAGATTGTGACTGCTCAGGCTGTGACTGCTAGGTCTGGCTGGTGGAAGAGTTTTATGGGTGAAGCAGGAGGACTGGGAGAGCTCTTTCCATACCCGCAGGCACTGGCAAGCCCGCTGGAAACACTTTGGCAGTGGGTTGAAGGCCCAGGGCTGTTAGAGGCTTTCCAGGGTGCACGCAATGGTGTCCTGTGGGAGTGACTGATGTTTTGTTGCTGGTTGGCTGCAGTAATACCAGGCTTTGGTTTTGTCCCTTTTCATCTCACCTACATTTCCCAAGATGCAACAAGACTCTTCCTTTCGGTGGGCATTGGATCACGCCCTTCTTGGCTGTATGGATAAGCTTCCCAAAGGAGCTGCTTGGTGTCCAGCACTGGGTCCATTCAAACCTCCTGTCTCTCTGTGTGGTCTCTTTGTAGGCTGCACCTCAGCACAACCATCTGGTGGGTTGCCTCAGCCTCCTGGCTGCAGGGCTGCTGCTCCCCGTGTGGATGATGGCCAGGCTGCCCCAGTCTCCTCCTTGCTGCCAGCCTGGGGCAGCCGGTGGCAGCTCCTGCACTCTGAGTGTATTGCCCTGTTTGTACAGAAATAGCAGGGGAAAGCCCTGAAACCCCTGGGGATTGTGTTCCCTGAGGAGGTGGCTACCTCTCTGGTGCCTGGGAAGCTCAGTTCCCCATGTCTGCCACTGCGAAACTCCCCAGTGAGGAGTAGGTCCACTGTGGATGTGGAGCTCTTAGCAGACACAGTGTCTTGCTGCTGGGCTGTGGCTATGCCCTTGCTCCCCTGCCCTTTCTTACACTCGGGCAGGGAAGGTGAGCCATGGCTATCTTACGTCTGGCAAAGCAAGCCCGAGAGGACATGTGCTTCATGGAAGGTGGCAGCAGATCGAAGCAGGACAGACAGCGGTGCTGCTTCTGGCCTTCCCAGAGGTACCAGTGCATCACAAGCAGTGATGCTGCAGAGCTGGGCACCGGGGCATGGGGCAGGTGGAGGAGTGATGGCTCTTGCTGTCTGTGCAGGCATCTCTGCCGGCCCTGTAAAGCGGAGTCACACCAGCTTGGTGGAAGCTGCTGTGCCAGTGCAGTGCTGGGTTTTGTGAGCAACTTCCTTGCAGGATGCTGTGAGGTGGAAGACAGATGGTGAGGGAAGGGAATGTGAGGAAAAGTCTTATAAACAGGCTTTTTCACAAAGCAAGCTGTAAATCCAGAGAGAGGGAGAAAAGCTAGCTGGTAGTGATGTGGATTGATTATGCTTGTTGGTGTGTTTGCAGGCTTGAGTCCAGGCGTGATGCTCCTGAGCTGTGGGTACTTTCACTGTGTTGATGGTCTTGATTGGGGAACCTAAACATGGTAGATAGTAACTTGAAGAAGCTGCCTCCTGTAACAGAAGGTTATTCCTGGACTTTGCCCAACTCTTCCATATCCATGTGGGCTGAAGTGATGACTTCTTTTTGTGTCCTGTACGGAGCCATCAGCTTAAAAAGAAACGTCGCTGGTTCTCAGTTCTCCATGGTTTGACGATGTCTTGGAAGTGGAGGAAAAAAAGGCTGAATTGGAAAAAAATGTCTCCAGACCCTTACAGGATCTGCTCTAGTGAAATACTGACCTGAGTCAGTACTGGACTCCGGACATGAATATTTGATACTACAGCTGAGGATGACAAAGAATCTGGCTAAAACTGGCAGGGGGATTAGGAGAGGCAATGACTATTTCTAGAAGTGTTATAAATGCAACTGAATTTGGAAACACAGAGCTCTCTTTCACCAAAGAGCTGTAGACTGAAGAGCTGGAGACAGAGATACTTGAAGTGTCTGTCTAGAAATGTGCATTCTCCCAAAGCTGGAAGAGAGCTGAAGCCAACACAGCTTTGCATGTAGGTGCTCTTTACATGGGAAGGACCTGTTGTGTTTACTCACTTTGAGTGCAGCAGTTTCTTTGCCAAAACACAGATAACCAAGAAATATCTTTAAAAAGCAACAGTTTTAAAGGGTACAAATGTAATTACGAGGCAGAAGCTTTGCTGCAAATGCTGCATGTATTAATACTGCAGTGCTGTAGGTCCCGTCTGCAGGACAGGAGCCCTCCTTGCTCTGCTGTAAGAAGCCCGGTGCTGTGCAGGGATAAGGAGAGTGCTGGTTTTTACCCTGGCTTTGCACCCTGCTGCTCGCATGGCTGTTTGGGGAGAGGTCACCTGGCAGGTGAGCTGCATGGCTGCTCAGAGAAGGGAGGGGAGTTCCCACGCAGCAGAGCACTGCTTCCAGGTCTGGAGAGATGGAGCATCTACAGAGGACGAGTTGTCCTTGCGCACAGTTTTGCAGTTCCTGCTTTTGTGCTACCAAATCTTTGCTCGTTACTGCGTTTACAGGAGGTGGAAAAGGCATTTTCACTTCTGGACAGGTATTTTCTTCCCAGGTGACGTGTGGGAACCTAGGCATGTTTTGTTTTGTTTTTTAATGCCAGTGTTAACCATTTGAGGGATGACAGTGTGAGGGCTTTTGTTTGTTTGTTTGTTTGTTGTTTTTTTTTTTTTTTTAAATCCATTCCTCTGGACTTGCTTTGCAAAGTTGTCTTCCTTGCTGCCGTGCCCTACCATTGAAGTCAGTTTGAAGAACAAAGCTGAGAAGGGTAAATTTGCCTTCTCTGTCTTGCTGTTGTTAAGCTAGATGCCATTTCTTTGTGGTGAATTTTCAAGTGTAGGACTGACTGTCAGGGTTTTCCTATGCTGCTGCTGGGAGAAGAGATAATCACTGTTAGTGTTTCCGAAAGGGAACGGTGACTTCATTTTATGATGTGACACTGTGTAAGGCCTGATTTTCAGGAAGAGGCAAATGTTGTAACCTGAAAGCTGGTTCCCTGTTGAGATGCTTCTGCTTGAACTCTGAAAAATGCTGGACTCTGACCTTTCTGCTTGGAGCAAACACTGCCGGTTTACAGCTCTGATGCCCCCTCCAGTCTGCAGAGCCGGCAGAAGGCAGTACCTTGGCTGTTCCAGCTCGTAAGTGGCATAGCTGTATCCTCCTTTCTACCAGCCTTTTAGGAATCAGTCACCTCTAGTGGAAGAGTGAGGTGGAACAGCAATGGCTTAATTGGCCACAACCAGATCAGCAGTGCTTAGCTTGCCCTCAGTGACTTCCAAAATGGCTAATTTGCTCTTGACCATCTCTGCCTGCCTGACTGTAGAAGCTCAGAGGTCGGTGCTGTAGCTCTAAATTGTACATTTGTTTGGACTCCAAAACTATCTGGATGTGGAGCTCCCTTGGGGGAAGCAGTGGTTAGAGCCCAGCTGGGTGTTAAGTGAGTCCTTAACTGTTGCTCTGCTGTTGGTCTCGGTGCCCCACTGTTGCTCTGCTCTGGTGCTTCATCAGGATCCAAAGCCATCACTGACAGTGAATCACTTTGGGTAAAATTGCGTGAAGCCTTTTGATGCGTGTGGAGGTTCTTTTCCCTGTCACATTTTCTGCTTTCAAATGTGTCGAGACAGTACCTGATCCTTTGCACCTTCTGTAAAATCAGCCGCTTGGTCTCTTGGCTTGTGCCCAGGGCTCCTTGGGCCTCTGCACAGGTTGGTAGGTGTGTTTGTTTTATATTGGAGCAATTGTACTATTTTAGTCTGGAAAAAGGCGAGTGTGTGGCTGTCAGAAGGGAAACCTGTCCAGCTCTTTCCCAAGTGTGTGGTCCCACTGTCCTGCCATGGGACAGCTCATCACTTCGGTGGGCAGTCAGGCTGGTGGCTTGCTGCTTCCTAAGCCACTTATGAAGGTGAAAGCAAGCAGGCTGGCTTTGTGGGCAGCTGGTAGCAGCTTCTCTTTACTTCACTTGAGTGGAGAAGGAAGACACTACACAGGGAACAAGCTGAAAGCTCTTGGCATTTCCTTGTGTCAGTTTCTCAGTGTTCTTGAATATTTTTGGTATTGGTCAAAGGTCTTTTAAGGAGTCAAGTGTTTGCCCACCTGCATATGTCTCTACCTTTGAAACCTCTTTAACTTTGCCAACCCCTCAATGTAAGACCTTCCCCTATTCCCAGAGAAGCTGTTCTACTTCACTCTTCCTTGAGCTGTCTTTTGTCTGTAATTGCTCTGGATAGGTTTTGAGACCCAATGCCAAAGCTTAATCTTCATTCTTCTGGGGAAAATTCCCTTTTAATGCCACCTCCCACTTTAGAGTTTCCAAAAAAAAAAAACCAACCCAACAAACCAACCCAAAACCCTGGCTTTCACTTGGTTATGCTTGCTCTCAGGTGTGGTCTGCTCAGGTGCTCCAGAGCCTTTTACCTGTGGTGGTGGAGCTGCCCCGGGGCAGGGACTGATCCTCCCCACGGTCCCAGTGAGTGGCTGCAGCTCCTGTTGATTTCTGGAAATCAGGCTGTGTTTATTGGACTCTATTTTGGTAGACAGGCTATTAAACACCCTAGTTTGGACATTTTTTGCCTCTTTATCACAGCTGCTTATTTTTTCTCTGCTTGCCTGTCTGTTCAATATGACGCTTGGGGCTCTAGCTATGTGCCTGGTAAGAATAACCTTATTTTTACAAGTGGCTTTGTTGGCTCTGCTAGCGCTCTGAATGGTTTTACTCCTGGGAAAGAGGAGAGGGAGGCTGGAAAAACTCCAGCTAGAAGTTGTTGTTCCTTTGCCAAAAAAATTAAATAAAAAAATATATGTAAATGAATTCCTCATCCCTGTGCAAAGAGGGAGAAGAAACAGCCCCTTAGTTCCAGAAAGGGATTGAAGAAAAAAAAAAAAAAAAGAGAAAAGAGGGGGTTTTAGATCTCTCTTGCTGACGGGAGAGAAGGAAAATATGATCACTGAGTGCTTAGGAGCTCCCACGTGCTAGGCTGCATTTTTAACATCCTGCTGTCTTTGTCATATAGGAACAAAGCTGGGGGTTTTAATTAGCCAGTGGTTGTTTTTGATATTCTAATTTTCAGTGCTGCAAAGCGACTCCTGAGGCAGGTGGCTTTGTTGCTAGTCACATGCCATGGTGTCGTTTAAAGATGTGATTAGATTCATTTATTGCAATTTTTTTGCTTTCAGCTGTGATAGTCTCTTAATTACAGCCCTTTTTTTTTTTTTCTGGCTTCCAGGCATCTTTGAGTCCAAAAGCCATCAATTGTATTCTCTGTGGAAATGCTGCTGCATGGCCCTGCACAAGCGCTGCTCAAGTACTGTGTGCAGGGAGTTCAGTTGCCATGGAAACTGTGTGCCGTATGTATATATATATATACACACACACACATACACGTGTGTGTGTGTGTGTGTATTTATCTCTCTTTTCTGACCTAAAGCATTGGAAGTGCTGCTCACTCTTGCAGTGCTGCCCTTCCAGGTAACGGGCTTGTCCAGGGGCCTTTCATTGCTAGTCTTGAGCACTGACCCTGGTGACTTTGCCAGGGCTGGCCTGGCCATTGGTCCCCCCTTGGTGTCACCAGGTGTTTCTTGTCATTTCACTCACTCTACTCTCTCCAAGCATAACTGCTCTTGAGGGCAGGACTTTTTTATTTGTTTCTTTCTCTCCCCCTTCATCTGGCAGAGGAGCCTTTTTTGGAGTGTGGGAGGTGCTTTGGTGGATACAAGGATGAACTGCCTTTGCTGTGTTGGTTTCTCTCTCTCCACCCTTCTTGTTTTCCTTTGTCTGCCTTTTTCCTGTGCATCGTCTCTCACTTTCCCTTCTCCAGAGCTTTAGCTTGGCAGTTGCTCTGGTCCCAAACCCTGGCTGGCCACCCCTGCTCACTCTGACTGTCCCAGGGAGTTATTCACCACCGAGCTCTCCTGTGTCCAAATGCCTAAATGGTGGTTTTCTCTGGGAGGCAGGTCTGGATCTCCTTGCCCTATACTTCATCCCACAAACTCTCCAGTGCTGCCTTCCACACAGGGCAGCGGCACTGAGCGCCAGGGCCAGCAGTGCCCAGCAGCTGCAGGTAGTAGGGATGCTCTCTGTGGGGTGGATGGACAAGAGGGCTTTGCTTTGTCTGCAGGAAGAGCAGGCTGCATCGGTGTGGTTGTGGGGGTCACTTTCCTGAGAGATGATGCTTAAAGGCAATCCTGGTGCATCAGGAGATGCCACCCACTGTGGCAGCACTGTCGTTTTCCAGTGGTCAGCTGTGGGGTTTTTCCATCTGAAGTCAAATGGAGATGTTGCTATTGCAGGTCCTTAAATTTTGTAAAGCAGTCATTGATTTTGACTGTGAATATGGGACTTGATGTGCTGGAGATAGAGACCTTGAACTATTTTTTTCTTTTCCCATAGTCCGTGTTGGCCTTTGGTAACCAGAAATGAGTAAATGGCAAGATCAGTTAGATTTTCTGATGTGGGTTTCTTAGGTTTTGAGCCTGCGTCTGTTGAGGAAGCTGTGGCTGTGTCAGTGGCTGTAGTTACATCAGTACATCTACGTCGAGAGCTCAGGCTGCTGCTTCCCTGAAACAAGCAACCGTCCAGAGAAGGATGACATATTTTGCTGCATTTCAGGTAGCACTCCTCTCCAAACCACATCCCTTTGGGTATTTACTCTGCATCATGTTTTTTTCCTCACTTGTCAGTCATCAAAATAGCATCTGCTATTTTCAGTCACCCCAAGCTTCTTTGCTTGTTGGGGGTGTATATTCAAACACTTGCTGAGCTGTGTGCCCTGTTTGTCAGGCCCTGCTACACCTAAAATGAAAGATTTCAAACCTGCATGTTTCATAAATGCAGGCAAAAATGGTTTGTGGAGAACTTGGAGCTGTTTCCAAAGCTGAAGAAGCAGGAAAAGAGTGTGAGCTGAGCCCATCTGTGCTGAGGCAGTGTGTGGTTCGGGAGGAAACAAGGCATGATGTGACACTTTTCATTTCCTCACTTCTGTCGTCTTCAGCAAGACGTTCTGTCCCACACCTCCTTGAAGGAGAGATGCTCCTTAGCTATTCAGTAACAAATAGGGATAACAGGACACCAGCCATTTGCATCATGTCCTCAGCGAGACCTGCAATTCTGAAGAAAATCCCCAAAAACCGAATGAGGACTTTTTGCAGCCTGCCCTCCCCAGCTAATTTCAAGCCTCCTCTACTGAATGGTCTGTATCATAACTTCATCCTCTCCTATCTGGCTATCTGCTGCCTGTGCTGTCCCACGAGCAGGCGGGGTGCTGAAACATAGTGAAGAACCTGTTTCATCCAAGCATATGAATTCATTTTTATATTCCAGTATCTTGTGTGCTGCAAGGCACTGGGCTGAGTGTCTGCGAAGCAATTGCACCTGCAAACTGGACTGGAGCTGAGTCAGTATGTCTGGTTATTTAGGCTCGTGCGCTGGAGCTGCCTCTGTCTCTCACCCAGTGGCATGAAGTATTAGCAGGACAATGCCTGGCAGAAAACCAAGACGCATAGGTACTATCCTTGAGAGATGGATGGTTGTCCCCATTGTCCATGGGGAGCAAGAGCGAGCTGTGCCTTCCCCTCGGGTTGTGCAGGGGAAGGTGCCCATGGCCTCTCCCAGTTTTCCCACTGGAACGGGAGCTGGCCCGGCCCTTTCTTTAGAGTCAGTAAAGCATTGGCCTCCATTGCCTGTGCTGGCACTGGAGCACCTGGTGGTGCCAAGAAATACGGAGCAAAGAAAGGATCATCACATGGAGTGGCAAGGTTTTCCTGCCCTGAAATTGCAGTGGGACACTCTGCAGAGCTGTGGATCTGTCTGTGCATCCACCTCACAAATGCCTCCGTAGCACCTTGACCATGGTCATTGTGCTCTTCTTCCGCTGCTGTTGTTTTTCCGTCTGTTTGTTCACGGAGAAGCAAATGAATGTTCATCCTCTGCGTAGCCCAGTGCGGGGAGGAAGGACCTTATGTTGATTTTTGTGTAAAATATGCCCATCTGTTAGAATATTGTGTTTAAAAGAAGAAAAAAAAAAAAAGGCCATTTGCTGAACTGAAATACCTGCCCATGCCTTTGTCCAGGGATGGTTTCCTTTCCCATTTCTCTTGGCCAAAAATCACACAGTTGCTCGAGGCAGAAATAGTGACTTGTTGCAAGAAATGCATCTGGTTAATGAATTCATATGGAGTATCGTTAAACATCTGGTGAATGCTGTTAGACAGAATTTTTGCATGTTAGTGTTTTGATTTTTGTCCTCAGTGAAACTGTGTGTGTTGAAGGCATGATCTGCTCTTCAGGAGAACCCTGCTACTGAGTCTAATTTTTTCCCCACTGCCGAAATTCATGGAGATGGGCAATGCTGCCAGATCTGCAGTCTGCCATGTGCTATGAGTGTGGTGCATGGATTGGTTTGCCGGTTGGTCCTGAAGGTCTTTCTGGTGGGGATGACTTCCCTGCAGCTTGGTGCTGGGACCGCCTGGTTCTCTTTATTATGAGATCAGCTTAGGGTAAGACTGCTCCCTTGCTGGGGAGCCAGGCGTTCCTAGGCTAGAACAGATGGAAATCAGCTGCAATGGATTTCCTGTTTTTTATAATATCCACATTTCTACTGCAGGGAGTGGCGGTCCTGTGGGGAAGGAGGTATGTTGTGGCATGAGCAGGGCCATGTTCCAGAGCAGCAGCCTCTGGAAGAAGCTTCCTGGATTTTTCCTACCTAGTGAAGATTTGTTATCCTGGGTGAAAGGCTCCTAAAGCAGGTTGTGCTATGCTCCATCCATGGGCTGTCAGCACTGAGAACACCTCCAGCCCAAAGCTTGGGTGCTGACTGATGTGTAGTTGCTCTTAAATTGTAATTCCTTCATTGTGACAAAGGCTGGTGGCTTTTTAATCTGCTGGACTGGGGAAGGAGATGCATGGGGCTTCACAGGTGATATTTAAGCAATATTTTGCAAGACTGTGGTTAGTTGTTCCCCTTGGTCTGCCTGGCAACATTTTTAACCTTGCTGCCT
This sequence comes from Antrostomus carolinensis, assembly GCF_000700745.2. Lineage (NCBI taxonomy): Eukaryota > Metazoa > Chordata > Aves > Caprimulgiformes > Caprimulgidae > Antrostomus > Antrostomus carolinensis. The sequence continues at coordinate 11,982 of NW_010314115.1, forward strand.
TAATCTCTGCTCCATCAGAACAGTTGCTGTTGAGTTTTTCTTTCCTCCCTCAGAATCTGAGGGTTTTTTCATCTATCCTGGTGTTGCATAACTTCTCTCAGTGCAAAGCTCTGCGTCACTTCCCCCACCTTCTCCCAAAATGCAAAACTTGGTCATTTTTCTCAAAGCCAGGAATGCTTTGTAGGGAGCTGAACTCATCTACTTTGGCGGTGAGGAGTGGGATATCTCACTGTGTCTTTGGCTGTGCAAAGAGCACAGAGCTGCTCTAGCAAATAGCAAATCAGCAAGGGCTTATTTCCTCCTCCCTATCATTCTTGAAACATGGTTTTTCTTTTCAGTGGGAGTAATTTTTTTCATCTTTGAGTTGGTGTGTCCTTCTGAACCCTCTTCCCAGGCTCTCTGTGGAGTTAGCACTTGGAGCTCTCCAAGGAAGCAAGCAGTGTATTATCCATCACAGGAACCTGGCACCTTTTGGATGTAATTCACTTGCAAAGCATTAAAGATTTTCTCAGTCATGCTTCAATGTCAGTAGCAGGATAGCTTTTTGTTCTTCTTCACCCCCGCTGCCTGCACTCTTTCTCTGATGACAAGTATCTGGGGAAATTTGTTTTTGTGAAACACTTGACATATAGCATGACTTTCCTGTCCTAGCAGTTCATGGCAGAGAGCCTTTAAGTTCCTCTAGTAATGTAACTTTTTTTTTCCTTTTTCTTTTCTTTGTGGCTTGTCACAGTTGCTGACCCTCGTCAGTAGAAGGAGAGGAAGGGGAAGACTGGAAGTGAACTTAAAATGTGGTATTTTTCAGTTTGCTCATCACTTTATTCACTGGATGAGCAGTGACAAACTGATTAAACACTGATCCTTTAGTGTAGGGAGCTGATGGAGAATAGAGGTGCTGTGGATCTTTCAGCAGTGGGGATGAAGAAGTAAATGCAGATTAATTTCTCCTGGAGGTGTGCTGGAATTGCATCTCTCCCAAAGCAATTTGGTCTTTGCAGTTATTCTGAATGTGGCTAGAAAATAAAAAGTTGATAGCTGGAGCAGTCTGCATCAGCTGGGAGTGGAGCAGGTAGCACAGGGGTTGCAGGACCCTGGTTCTGCCCCTCTTCTGTACCGCGATGGAGCTCAGGTACTGGGAAGGTGGTGGGGGGATCCCTGACTGGCAGGTACCCTAGGGATGCTGAGGTGCTCTAGTCTTGGGGCAGGAGAGACCTGATGCCTCCAACCTTGGGACTGAGCTGCTGCTCTTGCAAGATCTGCTGCGGGGCAGGGAAAGGGGAAAGGAGGTGTGGATGGCAGGGACCCACAGGCATCTCTCCTTGGGGCTTCAGCATCTGCACCACCAGGTGGGTTTTGGCAGTATTACCCTGGAGAAACATCTCTTCCTTTAAAAAGTGATGCATCTTAGAAATGAGAGGCTGTTGTTTGCTTTTAAATCTGTTCTTCCAGTTTGTACTGGTCACTGGCTAGCTGTAGAGAGAGTGGCTTTCTAATCAAACGTATCAGATCATGTACCATGGAGAGGGAGTTAATCTTCAGGAACCCTCCCTGGTGCGTGTCTCCTCTGCCTGCCTGCTCAGCTGAAGGCAGCTTTTAGCTCTTCTAAAAGAGCATCTCGGAACCGGCTTTTCATCTGCTACTGAAAGGCCTTACATCCTCCTGCTTAACATTTTGGAGGGATATTTTGTTACTAAAAACAAGAGCATTGTAGGCTGGGATGAGTGGTCCACAGGAGGTAACCTCTGCACTGCCCTCTTTTCGAGCACTGTCATGAGGTGAACTGGCTCCTGTCTATATAGATTGGGCAGCACTCTAAAACTGGCAGCTATGTTTCCTTTTGATGCTCTGACCATATTCCTGGAAGAAATCTGCAAGAATCTGCTTGAAAATGAAGTTGAGGTGATTAACACAGCTGTTTGGGTAGGCTCATCCCAGCAGGGCCAGGAGGTACTTCTCTAAGACCAGTAATTTCCACCTCAAAAATTTCTCCTGAAAAATGCTGCACAGTGGTAACATTTCAACAATTTTTTTTCTTAGTATAAATCTATAAATGCTGCTACATTCAGTAGCCAGGAGCTGTTAGTTCCTGATTTTTTTTTTGTTTGTTTGATCCTTATTGTCTACTGAAACAGAGCCTGGCTTTGTTCTGAGCAGTTGGTAGGAAGCAGATTATACCTATATATATGTGTATATTCACACACATACACTTATTTTTTAATGTCTGTATATATATATATATATATATATATGTGTGTGTGTGTATGGGGGAGTGGGAGAGGAAAATGCACAAGAAGAGTTCTACTCTTGCCAGAATGCTGTCAGATGTGAAGTTACTTTGCAGGACGGTGCCTGCCTTCTTCACTTGCATGCTACAAACCTGTGTGCAGCCTTTGCATAAAATATAGTTGATTTTCTGATCCCTTGCAGTGGCAGCTGACTGATGCTCTCGTTTTGTCTCACAGGAGGAGCCAGCTCCCGTGGTGCAGGGCCGGAGGTCATCGCTCAGTGGGGTGTGCTACCTGACCATGGGTCTCCTCGTGCTGCTCCTGGGCTTGGTCTTTGCATCGATGTATGTGTACAGATACTTCTTCATCACCCAGGTAGGGGCGAGTTGGGAGGGACTGCTGGCTCTTCAGCTGGAGCAACCAGACAAGCTGCTTCAACCATTGAAAGAGATGGTGCTCTTGTTTACTGCTTTGCTGTGTGGTAACTCAGGAGCCGGTCCTTTGGGCACAGCAGATGGGGCATGCCTGAAGCAGTAGGCTCAGGCTCACCTCCGTCCTGACTGCCAGGAAGGTCCTTCTGGAAGTCCTTCTCTTTAGCTCCCTTGTCATTTTATCTTGCCTTTTTTTTTTTTTTAACTTCATAAAAATATCCTGCCAGCTCTACCTTGTACATCCAACATCGCTGCTGTCAGGGGTAAGCCCATTTGAAAGCGTGGCTTGTGTAGGGAGAGCCGGGGAGGTACAGGCAAGGCAAAGCAGCTTTTTGCAGTGGATTTTTTAGGCCCTGTCACAGCAAAACTCTAGGCGTAACAAAAATAGGTGCTGCTATTAATAACGCAAGCAGAGAAGTGAAAAGTAAGTGGGAGATGGTACAGAAGGTGAGCTCTTGACCTCCGTTAAATTCAGCACCTTTTCTTCCACGCACTCGTTGCAAAACCTGGCCCAGCTGGGGTGCTGGGCTGGCAGCCTTGTGGTGGGTCAGAGCGTAGGGATTAAAACAGGGCAGAGCTGCTTTTTAAGGAGGAAACTGGTGAGCTCTGTGGCTTGCTGAGTGTTCAGCCAAGAAACCCCAGAGCATCCATTTGTTCTGGAGCCCTCATTCTGCTGTGGAGTAGCTATTAGTGAATGAGTTCTCCTAGGACCACCGGCTGCCTTTGTCTGCAGCCAGCACTTATCCACTCAGCAATACAGTCTTTTTATACAATCCCTTGCTCCATAAATATTCTTGCTGTCAAATTAATTTGCAATCTCTATTTTAAAGTACCTCAATGTGTTATTAACCGTGCTCATTTATACCTGATCTGGAAACCTTGTGACAACTGTAGGGCTGCTCAGCCCTCCCACACAGCGCTGTGTTAGTGTGATGGTGCCTTATTGCAGAGTTTTTGCTGTAGATACTTCCTTATGAGAAGAAGCCCTTGGCACTGAGGGAACGTTATTGACCAGTGCTCAGTCTGTCACCCAGTCAATAACCTACCCTCAGCACATGCTGAACAGCACTGGGAAATGCCCACTGGTCCATTTGGGGCCACCCATTGTCACCCCCACTGCCTGCTTGCGATACCAAATGGCACCTTACATCCAATTACACGGCAAAGCCCATTAAGCATGGTCAGAGACTCTTTGGGGACCAGGGCAATGGGGCCTTGTCTCAGTCTCCAATGGTTGCAATTTGTCCCTGTGATCTTCATGCTTAGACTTCATCACTCTGTGTTAGCTCTTTTGCCCATAGCTTGTGCTTCTGGAGCCCTGGAGAGGAGCAGTTCCTGTTTTGCAGTGAGGCGAAGGTGCTTTGTTTTGGTCATTTGCCCTATTCAAGATACAAGTGCCTTTAGAAATGATACTCTGCTGGCCCCAAGCTTATGTGCCTTATGCAGAAAAATGCAGTTACTGGAAGCCGTGGCTATGGAGGGATGTGAACAGCTTGGTTGTGAAATTTAAAAGCCTACAGGCAGTCAGTTTATCTTTCTGAATTACTCCTTGTGAAATCCCACAGGGAATCCTTTATTCCCTTTGGACCTGGCTAGCAGGAACATGGTGAGTACACAAGGGTATTTTGCACTACCTTCATAAAGAAGGGCTTCTGGTAAAAAGGCTGAGCTTGAAATATTCTCCAGCATCTGTTTGAAAAGGGTGTTTTTACCCAATATGAGTATATTTCTTGTATGTTGTTAGTGGGGTGTATGAGTGTTGTACCTCTACCTGGATCTTGTCCCCACAGCTGCCCCGCGAGAGCGTGTTTCACTGCGGTGTCCTTTACGAAGACTCGCTGTATTCGCCATTCAAAGGGCAGCTGGAGTTGCATGAAGATGTCAAGATTTACATTGAGGAGAACTATGAGCAAATCAATGTCCCAGTGCCCCAGTTTGGAGGGAGTGACCCGGCAGATATCATCCACGATTTCCAGCGAGTAAGGAGCTCTTGGGGCCTTTGCGAGTGTAGCAGAGGGCTGAGCAGTGCTCATGGCCTGGTGCTGTCACTGTTGTCACGTGTGTGTGACAGTCTTGTTACTGAGCTGTCCTCCTTCCCAGGGCCCTCTCTGAGGTTTTCCAGCCTGCTTGTCTTGCTTGGTAAGGGGGTCCTTAGAGATGTTTGTTGCTTAAAACAGTTTCCTGTCTTTCCTGAATTCCCACTTTTCACCCATCTTCACAGCCACATTTCACTGCTGTGAAAATGAAAGGTTTTCACACAGAAGGTTCCGCTTAAATTTCAGAAGGAACTTCTTTGCAGTGAGGGTGACGGAGCACTGGAACCAGGCTGCCCAGGGAGGTTGTGGAGTCTCCTTCTCTGGAGACATTCAAAACCCACCTGGACACCTTCCTGTGTGATCTCATTTAGGTTCCTGCTCCGGCAGGGGGTTGGACTAGATGATCTTTCGAGGTCCCTTCCAATCCCCAACATTCTGCGATTCTGTGATTGCGATAGGCTCAATTCCTTAATTTCTGTGCTTGGAATGCAGGGTCTGACAGCTTATCATGACATAACGCTGGATAAGTGCTACGTCATCGAGCTGAACACCACTATTGTGATGCCTCCTCGCAACCTGTGGGAGCTACTGGTTAACGTGAAGGTACAGCTGCAATCCTGCTTATTTTATGTGCTTTTCTGGAGTTGGCTCCTGGGTGCCAGCTAGAAGCTTGTGGGAAACCAAAACTACTGTGTTAGTGGAAGTAAGACTTGGCCCTAACAGAGCTGAGTCTTTACATAGATCGAAGGCTTCAGAGGGTTTAGCTTAAATACTAGTTTTGCAGACACCGCAGTAACACTGGCATGGTGGATCAACCTGACCAGGGTGAGACAGAGAAGTAGCAGATTCCTTCCCTCTGGTGTTTACTGATAGTAGGAATCAAGGAAAAAAAAAATAAATTCCCTCCTTTCACCCTTGCCGTGGTTACTGCTGTGGTTTGCCGTTAGCAGAGCTCTCGGTGTCCCATGGGGAGTACCAGGCTGTCAGCTTCCACCCTTTGCGGGGGTGGAATCTGAGCTGCCCTCCCCATTGTGCTGAGGGCTGCAACACCGGACTTGAGCTAATGCAGTTTTGCTCACAGCAGGCATAAATTAGGTTTAGTACCAGCAGGTTTGTTCAGTTGAGAAGTCTGTGCTGCTATTGCAGTGACTGAAAACAGTCTTCTTAAAATAGACTACTATTTAATCCTAACAGCAGGAAAAAACACCAGGATTTTTAAGAGTGCAGAAAATGCATATCTATCTCAGTCTTTTGCAGGTAAAGCAAAGCACTGAGCTTGGGTCTCTTACTTCCTTCTGTGAGGGTCTATTTAAAAGAAAAGAAAAAAAAAATCTCTTACTCTTTCTTAAATTCCCTTTATTCACTTGCTGCTGCATGCAGTGTGTTGAACTCTGTAGGGGTTAAGCTCAGAGGCAAAAGGTTTTTCCTTGAGAGATGCCTGATCTCCAGTCCTTCTCAAACTCCCTGTTTGTTCCTAGCAGTCCTCACAATTTCATGCACTGTGACTGTCTGGCAAATGTGCTGGGAGCCCTGCTGAGGTACAACACACTTTTACTTACAACTTACTCCACACCAGCCACAGCTTATGACTGTGGCAGGGGACCAGTCCTGGGGACAGAGGAAAAAGGAAAAGGCAGGATTGCACAAACTGACAGCAGACCCCCAGAAAAGAATTGAGAGATTGGGAATGCTGGTCACATCCTAAAATAAGAGATATAAAATCACAGTCAATGAAAATGATGCTTTCTCTTCATCAGAAATTGAACTAAAATGTGGATAAAAAGACAATTAAAATAGTCTTTACATGTTTGATTTTTTAAAGAGAGTACAAAGCAGATGTGGGTTTAAATAACTTTCTGATTAATGACATGGGTAAGTGTCCAATCTGTCTATGGAGGTTTTAATATGCACTTTAGAAACATGGTTTTTAAGTGTTTAGTTTGGTCTTGAGCTCAGAAAAGGTTTTTTATTGTAAGGACAGAAGTGGTGGAATGGGTAGTGGGAGGTTGTGCTGCCTCCTTGAAATCCTTATAGGTTTTCAAGACCAGACTGGATAAAGCCCTGAGGAAGCTGGTCTGACCTCGTAGCTGCCCCTTCTTCGAGGAGGAGGTGTGACCATAGATCTCCTGAGGTGTCTGTCCAGCTGAATTATCCCGTGAGCCTGTGATCCTCGTGTCCACAGGCACAGCCTTGCTGGTGGCTTGTGTCAGGCAGAGAGGGCAGATTTCTCCCTGCTGTGGGGGACCTTCATTACCTGATGAATTGACCCCCTTCTCTGAAGTGCTTCTAGTTTGGGTGCTGGATGAGCCGTGTTGGTCCTTGGACTTGGAGACTTTTCGTTTGCACCTCTTGTTCCTCCTTTTCCCTTCTCCACTTCTCTGAATCCAGTCAAGTTTCTAATGAATGAGACTAGTTCCCAGACTAATTTTGAAAATCTTCAGTGGCTTCAGTCCTGTTTCTAGGAGCAAACCTCAGTCCAGCAAATAACATTAGCAGCTTGCACCAGCAGACTGTGGCAGCACAGGGAATGAGTGAACCTCCTTTGCCCTTTCCTCCCTGGCCAGCCTGGTGCCAGGGTGCCCCTTTGCAGTGTGGCTTCTGTGTGCCTTCTGCCTGCTTTGCAATCCCTGGTGTGTGTGGGCACGGCTGTGCCAGACCCCACTCAGGTCTTGGCCCTGCAGTCACAGTGTATGTGTTACCAGGCCTCTTGGATCTGATTTTTCACCTGTGAATGGCAGCTATGCTACTTCTTGCAGACTTTATTATATATAGGTCTAATGGTTTAATGAACAGGGCTGCATAAGTGTCTGAGAGAAAAGGATGGAAGGATGCTCCTCCCATGCAGCAGCAGGAAGTTGGAGATGACCCAGTTAAATGGGGGATGATCCACATCTTTTGCAGAACCCAAGACGCTCAGTGCTCTAGTTTTCTTAAAACTCTCGGCGCAGAATTGAAGGTATCATGCTTGTTGCACAGTCCTGCAGTGGAGGAGCAATGATTCCTGACTACTTCAGCTGCCACAGCTATTTAAACCTAAAACAGTGAAGAAACTGGATTGTGTGCATGTGTGTGTCTCTAAGCCCTATCTCCATGTCAAGGATATGGCAGATCCTGAGCCCCGGCCCCAGGTGTAACATGGCAACTCCTGACAGTAACTGCACATATCACATGGCCTCTCCTGCACTCTCCCACTGAGAACCAATAATTGAATTTCTTGCAGAACTGTTGTGTTAGTGTAGTACAAACTTCCACTAATAGTCTGGTCCTCCAGCATTAAAAGAAAGCTTTGTCGATCCAGTAGGCTATACCAGCCCAGCAGCACAGCACTAAGTTAAGACAGTGTGTTTCCAGGTACATCTCTATGGACATAACCAGTCCTGTGGTGGAAATTGAAGAGGTGACATTTGAAGTTGTGCTGCTGTTGTTTGCTTTCTCCCCTGATTATATTTACATTGGCCCTAGGCCGGTTCTTTTATTTCTTTGACTCTTCTTAAGTGAAAGAGACCAGAAGTGAGTCTTTGCTGCATGACCTAGTTCACATCTAGTCTTCTCAGAGGTGGCCCCCAGCCCAAGCTGTACTTATAACACAGCTGCTTATTGCCACAGTCGTGCCCAGACAGCTGTGAGATGGCCTGAGCACCCAGGGATCAGCTTGCAGAGAGTCCCCATTGCCGAGCAGATCTCTCTCCTGCAGGGA
>NW_010314115.1:20394-24171 GCF_000700745.2 Antrostomus carolinensis
CAGGTCCCCTATTTTCTCTCTTCTCCATTTTTTCCAGCCCCTGGTGGCTTTCTGCCATGTACCCCCACCAGGCACCTCACTCATCACCCTGGTCTTCCTAGTGGCCTCCATCCCAGGAGGAGCAGGGAGTTCGCATGTGGTGCTTTGCCTTGGCTTGGTCCCTGCCATGAGCTGCCTTCCTGCACTGCCCCAGAGTCGCTGAATGATGTCCCTGGGGTGATGGAAGTGTGCAGAGAGCTCACTTTTCCCCTGAGTGCCTAGTGGCAGGACAGTTTTGCTAAATGTGGTGCCCGTGGCCCATCTCTAGTCTCCATTCCTGTGGGCTGTAAGGGCAGGAGATGATTGTGGTTGTGCTGAATGGACCAAGGAGGAGCGGGAAATGTGGAAAACTCAGGAAACTGTTGGAATCTGAGCAGGGCTGGCATTTTTGATTTTTGCCTTTTGAAGTAAATGTAAAATGCTCATTTTCAGTGGAGTTCCTGGCATTGTGATTGAGCCTTGATGCCTCTCCAGATGGGTTCATTGTGCTCCCAGAGTTACAGCTTTGTGCACCCTCCTTTAAAACTAGAGTTAGTTTATAACAGGGTTGATCCTACACTGGCTTAATCAGCTACATGAACATTGAATTTTTGGATCTAATCTGTTTTTGTGTGCCCTGTGCTAGTACATTGGGGCAGTTTACTGCAAGGACAGAGAAGCATGTTAACTGGCCTCGGTAAGTGGAGTTTGAGCCTTCAATCAGTGAATTTTCTCCATTGTGGCTGTCCTTGGTGCTCTGCATGAGACAGTCCTGTTCGAGGGGACCATGACACCATTTGTGCTTTATTTTGGTGGAAACTTTGTCATTTCAGAAGGGGACATACCTGCCTCAGACATACATAATCCAGGAAGAGATGATCGCGACCGAGCACGTCAGTGACATAGAGCAACTCGGCTCCTTCATCTACCGCCTCTGCAGCGGCAAGGAGACCTACAGGCTGAAGCGGAGGAGTGCGAGAAGACGTAAGAGCCTTGCTGTGTTCAGCTGTCCTAACTCGCTTTACCCCTGCATCACAGTCATTATTTTTGCTGTTACAGCCATGCTGGCCTCTTGATGGCAAGAGGGGAGGATTCCCTGTGGGTGTAAGCGCACATGAGATTTTTTGAGCTGTTTCCTATTCATCTAAACCCAAATCTGGAATGATGCTGCTGCAAATGGATGCTGGGTCCTGTGTCTCTGTCGTCTATCAGCCTGATAGAAACACCAAGAAAATGGTTGTGGGAGCCAGCAGTTCATTTACATGTGGGCTCCTGGGGCTGAACTCATAGCAGTGCTGTTGGGAACTGTTTGGAAAATTTCCCTAATGGAGAAACCCACTTCATTGGCAGCTATTCAGAACAGATTAGATCTGCAAATTGCCTTTAATTAATTAAGTTTCTAATAATATGGAAAAAATTGTGAAGAGGGAACATTGGACTACCCTAAAATGATTTAATGAAAATCAGTAATAGGCATCTTAAATACAAATGGTAATATTGCTGCAAAAAACTCCTTAATTTCAGTATTTGTATTTATTTGTTTTTTTGATACTGGTGTACTTAAAAGGCTCACCTGAATCCTGAACCTACAGTCAATTTGGGTTTGGATCTGTGGGGAAGCTTCAGCGTGAGAGCGTTCGGGTGCAGAAGTCACCATGGCTGTAGCTCATGGTTGCTTTCCCAACAGGAACTGCACAATTACACATGGGGCTGCTGGCACGCTGGCTGCTGCTCTCGTGGAGCCCTGGCACGGTCCTGTTTGTCGGCAGGGCACCAGTGGGTTTGCTGTCAGAGGGGTGTGGCTGCGTGGCAGAGCTGCCCAGAGTTGATGACCTGCAGTTTAAGGATGTGGGGAGCATTACTTGTTTCCCAGAGAGGCTGAGGCCATAGCACAATCAGTGCATGTGGGGATACAAATAACCAGAGGGGTGGTGATTTAAGCCCTCCTTGTTTGCATTCAGAGCTGTGCTCTGTAACAGCCTGTGACTTCTGCTAGTTTCATGGGGCTTTCTGGTCTCCAAGATAACAGTGAGATGCTGTCAGCTGAAACTAGCTGTTCCAGGTGGCTCCCCCAGCTCATGGCAGCTCTTACTGCAGGACTATGGCCTAGAGAATATAGCTGTTCTTCCAAAAAACAGGCTGTGCTGCTTTTCACATGGGCTGTGTCGCTCCTGCATTTCAGTGTTCAGTGCTTGCACCTCAACTAGTCTTCTTCCCCTACTTGCTGCAGCTCTTGTAGATTATAATTTACTGAATTTCTTCTCTCCTCTCTTTGAATCACTTCTAGGTATTAGTCGACGTGAGGCTGGAAACTGTCATCGTATTCGTCACTTTGAAAACACTTTTGTGGTCGAAACTGTTATCTGCAAAAAGTCATGAAGCCACTCTCCAGATGTAACCTTCCTTGGCTTTGCTTGCACACACATGCACACACATGCTCTCAGCCCTCTCTTTAGACATGGTAATCTGTCTAACATTTTTTACTCCCTCCCCTGCTTGTGCAGCTCTAACCTCTTGGGTCCATTGTGGCCTCACAGTAGATTCTCTTCTCTCCCTGCTACCTACCTGAGACATTTTCTGGGCTTAAATTTACACAGTGGTCAAAGATAACCCAGGAGTAGATACAGATTCTTCCACACCACAGGATGGGAATTTCTTTTAGGAGCAGGTTTGGGGCCGAGAAGTGGGTGCTCTTTTCCTGGCTGAGCAATTTCAGACTGGTTTAGTGCTTTGAAACTGTCTTGGCTCCAGATCAGAAGGTGTATGTACAAGAGGAGGGTTACCATTTTGATGCTGATGTAATGACCAGAAATACGTAACCTATTAATAGAATAATACTGTTCTTTTCCTAAGTGCATCTCATGTAGGAAAAGAATAGTTGTGAGGCTACAGACAGGGTTATTCAGAAAGCTCAGCAGAGGGAGGATTTCTGTCCAAACCGTGCTGTGGTGGTGGTCCCAGCTTGGTGAGGACCAGATTTTGAAACACTGAAAGCCACCACTGTGTGTTGTTTTTACAACTGGCTCCTGGACTTACCCCTCACCATGTCTCTTTCCGAAAGCGGCACAGCTCAGCATGACCCACTGAGCAATGCGAGGTATCCTAATGGGTGTTCAGGGTGGGCAAGAGACCAGGACAGTGGGCAGCGAGGTGGGCTGGGAATGGCACAAATGACACAGCATGTCCCTGCTCCCTGACCACAAAGCAGAGGGTGAAGTACAAGGCTGCATAGCCTTTTCTCTAACACACAGTTGCATCTGCTGTGGATCCTGGGTAGATCTGCTGTCACTTTGCCCGAGTCAATAAAGAGGTGAATCTTTGATGCAAGTTGCCAAAGCTCTGCTGATGTCCCATCTATAGGCTGTGGCTGCAGGTGGAACCAGGTGGTTTACTCCAGCCCCATGTCTGTCCTAACCAGCACTGCTTGCCTGGAAAGATGAGTTATGTTCACACAGATCTTTCTTCCTGAGTTGTTGAGATCCCATCTGTGTGCTGATGGGGTGCCATGCCTACGTACAAAATGGCATCAGCAGCAGAACTGGTACTTACTGGCAAATGAAGAAGCAGGATTCTTAAATACTTTTTTTAACAGAGTATGTATTCTTGTATAACTCCTCTGATGAAAGCTGTTTTGATAGTAATTTCTGTTGTCCAGCCGTGTATCACATTATCTGCAGGCACCGTTGTAGGATAGATATTGATAGAAGGCAAGATTCAGCTGATCAATATACTGCAGAGAAACTGTGTGAACAAAGCGGC
>NW_010314115.1:24187-33894 GCF_000700745.2 Antrostomus carolinensis
CCTATTGATCATCAGACAGAAGAATTGCAGATTAATTAAATATTCTTCCTTCTGTTCCATAAATATAGTTAAAACTAATTAGGTTCTTGAAATGGAGGCAGTTTTTTGGCTTGAAAGAATAGAGTGAGTTTCAGCTTGGCACATTCTTGTTAATTGGTTTCCAGCAAATCTGGACTTGTTCACCATCTGTTGAAATGAGCTTGTTGTTTTAGAAGAAGAAGGATAAAGTAAATGCAAGTACAATCATTAACTCAGCAGAACCAAAAAAAGTGCATATATTTTAGAGTAAAACTTTTAAGTAATAATACTGTGAGTTAATTATGTGAAAACGAAACAGGATCTCAAAATGGTCATGTAATGCAATAGGAATTAGTATGTCCTTAGAGACTGGGAATTTATTTTTTTGTGTAAACATAGTCAACTATAAACACTAAGTTTTAACAGGTAGAGAAGGGCATCTTGGTTTCATTCTGCTTTAAGCTTGATGTAAAATGAAGAATTATGTGCACTTAATGCAGGTTGGTAAGGAAAGTTTCCCACTGCCAGAGTATTTGCTTTTCTAGTGTTGTGTTTTTCCAGTGGTAACTTGCTACTAGCCCTAACTTTTCATTGTGGAGTGGATGACAAGAAGGGTCAGAGAATTGGTTCACTTAATGAAAGTACTGCAAGCTGGTAAATTTAAGCCCTGTATTTCTCTTCATTTCTAGGAACCTAAGCCTGCGCTCAGGTGAGCATACAGACCTTTTTTTCCCTTCCTTCTGATTCTGCATGAATTAACTGGTCATTGAATATGCTAACTCTGTGCAATCCCGCAGCTGTAAGGACAAACCTTGGTTCTTTAAGGTGAACTAATGTGGTCACTGTTTCATAGATGAATGCAGTTGTCTAGAAAGAAAACATAAGATGCTTTGTATATTTTGTCTGGTAGGACTCTTACTTCCTAAGAAAAATCCATGGGGTAATAAAATCTTTTAACTCTGATATGTAAAGTGTGCGTTTGTTCAGAATGAAAAGCACATGTCCTCCACAGTGATGCCTCTCATGGGAGGCAGCAGCCAGACTGCCCTGGAGGCACCTGCCTGGTGGCACCTTGGAGCTGGGCAGTGGGAGGATGCTGCAGAGTAAGAGACCCTTCCCGTGGTGATGCGAGGGCTGGGTGGGGACATGGCTGAGCCCCCTGGTGTCAGAGCCTGCCTGTGCCTCTGGGCTCTGAGGGAATGGAGCATCTCCCTTCTGAGGAAAGGCTGAGGGAGCTGGGTCTCTTTAGCTTGGAGAAGAGGAGACTGAGGGGTGACCTCATTAATATTTATAAATATGTTAAGGGAGAATGTCACGAGAATGGAACCAGGCTCTTCTCAGTGATGCCCAATGGTAGGACAAGGGGCAATGGGTGTGAGCTGGAACACAGGAGGAGGTTCCACTTAAACTTGAGAAGAAACTTCTTTACAGTGAGGGTGACAGAGCACTGGAACAGGCTGCCCAGGGAGATTGTGGAGTCTCCTTCTCTGGAGACGTTCAAAACCCACCTGGACCCCTCCCTGTGTGATCTCATTTAGGTTCCTGCTCCAGCACGGGGATTGGACTAGATGATCTTTCAAGGTCCCTTCCAATCCCTAACATTCTGTGATTCTGTGTGTGATTCTGTGACTCTTCCCCTGTCCCTCTGCTTCTCTGGGAGATCCAAGGGCAGCCCTTGGTGGGGATGTCATTGCCAAACTGATGTCTGTTAAGCAGCAACATACTTCTGCTTCTCAGGTGGCTTGTGGGTGTCTGTTCTTCATGCTTAGCCTTGCTTCTCCAGCTGCCTGACTTCTATGTAGAAATTTGTGTGCATGTGGCCTAAGCCAGCTGTTGCCTTCTGGCCAGCTCTGCAGGGCAGGCCTTTGGAGGGCTTCCCTCCCCTCTTCTGCATCCAGTCATGTGGATCCATGAGTGTTTTTCCGAGCTTTCTCTTCCTCTCTTTCATCCTTCTGGTAGGGAAGTGTCAGAATATTGTTACTGAACTCAACTGTTCCTCTTTCCAAAGAAAATTAGTCAATTAGTGAGGAAGTTCACATTTTGCTTGTTACAGTATTTTTTGTTGTGTTTTGCATTTACCTCTTCAGTACCTGGATGCTTTTTCCATTATTGGGGTTCTGCAGAGGAGATCTGCATCTTACAGTAGTTGTGTTTGCCAAAGCCTGTTCTCCCGGGCTGGGCCAGCCAGCTCTGTCTCACAACCTGCTCCTTCTATCCACACTTGGCTGAGAAAGCAACTCTGTGTCATGTCTGACCCCTTTAGACGTGTTCACCTTTCAAAGGCTGAAATGCTGATACTAAGAGCATGACTGATGCATTTCAGTAAATCTAGTTACCTTTAAACATAGCCACCTTGAGAATTGTCCAGTGCAAAGAAAACCAGCTTGTATTGTGAAACTTTGCATTTTCTTTTGAACATTCACTCTTGGCTCAGTTTTTCATTTCTTGAGGTTGTGTTAATGCCCCTTGCTGTTAGAAGACTTGAAATAGGTCCATTGTACTTCCTAATCTTGCTCACACTCTCTGATGGAAGGCTGCTTTAGTTGATTGAACAGTGGCATATATAAAAGCTTGGCAATAAAGTCTGCTTTAGGAGGATTCTGTGGCAGAGATGCAGTTGAAACCCTAAGATACGGGTCACTGTGATAGCGGCTAGCACCTAATATAATATACCTTTTATTTTTAGTACTTGCATATTGCAGTACAACTCAGGGGTTGTTACTTAGCCTTGCTCAGTAAGTCAAAGTTTTAGTTTAACTGTAGGAGCACCCGCTTCCAGATTCTGATGGATTTTTTAAAAAAATATACTGGAAACCTATTAACTTAGCAGTGGAGGGGAAGAACCTCAGTGTCTCTTCTAAAATGTAATTAAGCTCTTGTTTTGTCACAAGTGTTTTACAGCTACATGCACAGTCCAGTCCCATCCTGTGAAGTGCAGCCCATTGGGATTTCTGCAGACTTGGGATGAGAAATGTTTTGGCTGCGATGGACCACATAAATTGTTTTGTTTGGGAAAAACCTTTGAGAACATGAAGTGTATAGGCTCCAGCAAGGAGGCTGAAGGACCTGTTTTCACAACAGTATGATGGGGAGTCCATTTTTGGTGGGGCCAATGACTGCATCTTGTTGATGGGCTGGGCATGCCTCTGGTCCGGTGGCAGGAGGACTGCTAGGTCCCAAGCATGGGCCATGGGCGTGTTTGTCCACCGCCAGTCTGCCAATGCCACAAGGCACAGGAAGCTCTGTGCTCACAGGTGTCCCACCCGGGGCCGGCCCACCAACGCCAGGCGGGGGTGTGGTGTGGCCAGTCTATAGGGTGTGCTGTGTGCCTGAAGGGTCGTGCTGCCCATACTTGCTTGGTATGGCAGCAGGAAGCTGCTCTCTGCAAACCACCTTGTGGCTTTGGGGATCGTCGGGCCACTTTTATGCTGTGAAGAAGGAAAATACCTGTCAAATGTTACCCTGTGAAGTGGCTCCCTGATGCACATATCTGAAGATTGAGTCCCTGTTTTATTATGGTTTTTAAGACTTTCAGTTGTCCTTACTGGGAATTAACTACAGCCCAGTTAGCTCAATATGAACAGCTGTCTGGTATATTACGTTGATGCCAAGCTAATGAAAGCCTGTTCTCACTCTTCTACATACTTATATGCCTTAGGATGTACAAGTTGTTCCTGAGCATTTTGCTGCTGTTGTTCCGATTTCCACTTAGCACATTATAAAAATAAGTATTGTGAATGCCGTCACAGCTTCCCAGAGGGAAAAAAGCATGTTTGGACAGCTATATAACAAAAATAGCTTCTCAAATTAGTGTCCCAGGTCTCAGGTAAGTGTCAATTTCTCAGTGTTTTGGTAAGTACAGTTCCTGATGGGACCATTTGTGTCCCAGTGAAATCAATGAGGTGCTGCAGCTCTGTTGGAGGGAATGTTTTCTGGCTTGAGTAAATAAGTAGAATTTGAGGGGAGAGAGTTACTAACAAATGAGCTTCAGTGAGTGTTTTCATCTGAAAAAAATCATAGCATAAAAAGGTGGGTGGAAGCAGCTAAATTTTTTCATGTTAAGCTGAAGCATTTATTTTAATATTTTCGTAATAAAGTTATTATTTCATGTTTTGAAACAATTTTAATCTAAAAACCACTCAATTAAAATAGTCAAGTAACAAGGGAATAAAACACTGTTCATTTTGTGTTTAAAAAAAAAAAAAAAAGTTGACCAATATGTCAACAAAACGCAACAAAATGTGACTTTTCTTTTTGTGCTAGAAAAACCTGAGATAACATAACTTTAGTTCAATCTGGTTTTTTTTGTTTTTTTGTTTTTTTAAAATTTGCTTCATATACCAACTGGATTCTGTCCAGTATCCAGTCTTACTGCCAGCAGGGCCCAATGAGGCTGAAAAGGGAACTGAAAAGGGAACTTGAAGCAGCATTTGGACCATCCCAACTTGGCATATTGCAGTTGAGAGCCTTTGCTTCCTAGAGAGTAAGGAAATCTGTAGAGGATGATTGAGTGCTCAGTTTAGGAGTTTCTGCATATCTTAGTTTCCTGTTAGGCAATGTGAACACCCTTGTGTGTCAGATATTTTTCATGACCGATATTTTACAAAACAAGGCTGGCTTTAGGACAAGGTGATGCTGGCCATTGGTTTCCCTGGCCACTGTGTACACAACCCCTTGTGTGTAGGACACTTCTGCTTCTCTGCATGAGGACTAGACCTGCTTGCTCTGAAACGCAGCTGGCTCTGACTTGCTGCATCTGCAGGTACAGAGCTAAGTGCTGAGCAGAAATACCAGTTGGGTGTCACTGTGTGCTGACTCGTAGCTGCTGCTTTCACAGTCTCTGTTGTATTAAAGGAAAACCTCTGATGTTGGAGCCACTTTTGCAGCAGCTTCAGCTGATCACTAAGTGACCTTGCCCATCCCTATAGTCTCCTTTCATCCCTTTTCCATGGGCTCCTCATAGTTCCCAGGTGAATCTTTTAGAGCAGAACTCTCCCCAGCAGTGTGGCATGGGACAGTGCCCCATTGCAGGGGATGGTCCCCAACAGGCGTCTCCTGACAAAACTCTTGCAGAGTGGAGCAGTGTGGCCCAGCCCAGAGCCTCAGCTCGTGCCCTCAGCCCCTTTGTCACTGGGCTGTGACTGATGGTCTGCTGGAGGCAACAGGGGGGTACTGCAGAGATGATATAACATGCTGTGGTCATTTCTAAAAACCAGGACACAAGCAAAGACTTGCAACTGAGACTGACTACATAGGCTTACACGCCTCTTCTGTAGGCTGGCCATGAGGGACTGGACCTGGGTGCATTAGGCAGGCAGGAAGAGCACATGGTGCAGGGTCTGCTCGACAATTCCCAGGACTTTAACTCTTTCACTCTCGCTAAAATCTTAAAAGAAATGGGTGGTTTGAAGAATCAAGAATTGGCTGCTTCCTTAAGTTTTCTGAGAATATTTGTTCTGGGAATATTATTATTCATGGTGAATGTGGAACATGTTTGTGCCAGCTCTAATTAACCGTTCTCACTAGCACAAAGATGTTCTCCAGTGGAAGCCAGTACATTATTCTATTCATTTGGATTAATTAATAGGAAAAGGCTGAGTATGTAATTTCATACTTGGACTTTTAGATCTGTATTTGAATTGAACTGAAATAATGTTATACAATGATTGAAATATTTTCATAGTCTGATCGGGGAGAGAAGTTTCAAAAAAGAAGACAACAATGTTGAAGAAAACCTCTCAAATTAAATTTTGTTGTCTTTTGTCTTTTAAAGAGGTTTCTCCAGGATGTGGCTCTGGTCCCCCATTTGTTATTCCTGGAGCAACTTGTTCTCAGTAAAGTAGCAGTAAAGGCTTTGGGTCAGGCCCCAACTCATTTCTCACTCCTTTCAGATGATGATTTTGTGGTTGCCGCTGCTAGAACAAAAGTCAATCCTTTTGGACAGGATTGACTTTTGTTCTAGCAGCAAAGGACAACTCTTGTCCCTTCACCCGGAGTTGTTGTATGGTAAACTCAAAGCAGCAGCTATAAGCTTACTTGCCTTCACACTATGGGTACATGTGGCTGCTTTCTGAAACCACCCCCGTGTCAACAGTGTTGTCAGAGCGTTGCCCTCTGCAAAGTCTGTGGAGGTTTCGGGGTGCAGCCTGCTGCTGGCCCCCAAGTACCATCTCCTACTGGCATGGCTGGGTCTGATGGTACTGAGGAGGCCTGCAAAGCATCTGTGGGCAAGTGGGCAGTGAATTAGCAATGGACATCATTAAGAAAGTTGGCAAGCTGGATTTGAAAAATGAAAGAAAATTACAGCTCAATGTTTTTGAATGCATAACAGCATTTGTAGTAGTTAAACCAGCAGCACCACATTAATGGTCTCTGAGGGGGAGGACTAGAAAATACAGACCAATTAAGTTACCCTTTAGAGAAAGATTTGGACCTGGTGCAGCTGTGGTTTTAGGTTTGAGTGCTGAAAGTAGCAACTTTAGGTGGCATTTTGTATGACTTGGCTGAATTCTGTTTGGTCTCCAAATGGACCGATTGTTTTGTAGGTCAGATGTTTGGGAGCAGTCTAGTAGACTTATGTGGTGGTGTTACACAAACTAAGAATAAACACTGGAGGTCACTACAAAAATGTCAAAAAAAAAAAAAAAAAAAAAAAAGCGGGGGGTCACAAAAAAATTGTAAAAAAAAAAAAAAAAAAAAAAAAAGCCCAGGGAGGAATAAACCATGCACAGACACCTGTATCTACAGGCTGGCCTTAAAATGAGCTGTGTTGGGCTTTGCACAGCCACCTGCAGCACCAGCTCCCAGAAGGTGAGCCGGCTTGCTCATGTTGTGGGTTGTGCAGCTGATTGCTTTTGGTTTTCTGATGATTTTAACAAAACCTCAGACTAGCTGAGGGGGAAGGGAGCAGGTGGCTTGGTGTGGGGCACTGTGTGCTGGCTCCAAACCTCAGAAAGCACTCCCCATCCTTGGCCTTCCCCAGTGCTACTGAAGACTCTCTGCATGAGAAGGAGATTTTAATATATATTTCAAATGCCCCACCAGATGTGGCACGGTATGTATACACATTGCTGGGGAACTTGTGTCCCTTTGTAGGGCACATACTGCAAAGATATGCAGTTTTGCAGTGCACTGCCTTCCAGGCTGCCCACTGGGGTCTAAGGTGCTAACGCAACCTCGTCCTTAAAAACTAATGGCACACTCAGTTATTGAGCAATGCTGGAAAAATCCCACGGTGCACACACAGCACCTGTTTGTGCACAGGTCCCTGGGGTGTAAGATGGGGCAGACACGGAGCAGGAGGGTTCCCCTGCTCCTCCCTCATGCAATGAATGTGGCTGGGAACAGCAAACGGGTGATTCGCCACCTCACTGCTGGCAGTAACTCTGTCAAAGTGTTGTGTTTCCCTTTGTGGGCAAGGTTGTTGCAAAACCATTCCCTGAGTCCGGAGTCTGGGTCAGGGCAAATGCAGTTAGCCCCTGGGACCTGCTTGGATGGCCATGGTGAAATGGCAGCTGTTTTGGGGCAGTTTGTCGTGTTTGCCTCTGTCATGCTAAATGGTGACCTTTTTGGAACCAGTGTTGAGCTCATCTAAAGCCCCCGAGCCTTGGCTGGCTGTGTGCTCCCTTCCTGGCCCACCAGCCGCAGAGACAGCCCTTAAGCAGATCTTTCTCTTTATCAGGCACTTAGTTGTATTTTGGGGACAGCTGCATATACAGGGAGGTCACAGCTGTCAGTCTTGCCTCTGCTTGAGCCCAGGACCAGAGGAGGGACTGAGGGGCAATTAAGCATGTTCTATCTTCTGCCCTGTTTTCATCACTTTTTTTCTGTTAAGTTGAAAACATCCAGGTGCCCTGCACTGTTAAGAGGGGCTCCTCTCTTGGCAACAGCAGGCTGGCTTGCTGAGCAGTGGAAAAAGAATTGCCTGATTAAAGTGCTTTGAGAAGCATTTTGCAGCTTTTGGGAAGGAGACATTTAAAACAGATGCTCATCCACCTCTGCAAAAAAAATTACTGCTACTTAAGTATGGACAGTTGCAATATAGCTTGAGCCCCTCTGAAACATGAGGTAGGTTTGCAATAAGTGTTTTAGACCATCTCTCTCTGAGCTTTATAACAGCTTAAAAAAAGATTCAATTAGATGTCATGGATATAAATGCTTCCTCTTTCTCCCCACCCCAGTATTTTAATGTTAGCCTGTGAAATGCATGAGCAAACAACAAACAAACTCAAACCTAGTTGCCTTTATAACATCAGGTACCAAATATCGAATTGGCTGGTTGAAACGTTAAGCAGGGAGAGGAAGGCACGTCAGTTCTGTAATGAGGTTTGCAAAGCAAATGCACTTTGCTTTCATTCAGTGCTTTTGATGAAGTTGTTTAATTGCACTAAAAGGTAAATATTTGGTATCAATCTCCTTAACAATTTGAATTCATCCAGTGTAGCTGTTTCTGAGATGCTGCCTCTGCCAGAGCAGTGCTTTGTGCTTGCCCGTAGGGACTTGGTGGGTCTTCACATTTTCAGTTCTCTTCTTTCCCCAAATTTTTCATTAACAGCAAGCGCTGTCTTTATGCTATGACTGCTGGAAGGGCAGCTCCGTGATGGGCTGTTTGAAGAAGCTGTAAAATCAATTAACGCCTTCTAATATTTGCACCTCTCAGCGCGTTCATTCCGTTCACTGTGAAACCTGTGGGCAGCGTAAGCTTATCCCTGAGCAACTGTAATGGGGCAGGGTGGCTGCTGCTTGCCCCACTGCCTGGGGCAAAAAGAGTGCATCTTCCAAGCAAGGATAAGGCTCTCTGTGGCCGAGAGCTGCCCCTGAGGGCTTGGCAGCCGCCGCCATCATGGCTCCGATCCCAGGCAGCGAGTGGGGCTGAGGGCTGCTCAGCACCTGTGCCATAGAGTATGTGGCTGCTTGCATAAATTAGCATGTGATTAGTTCACCAAATGATCCCCCTCATTCCACAGGTTTCCCGGCTGTGCTGGCCGCGGCTCTCCTCGGCTGGCTGGAGTGGTGGCTCATGGCGGTGCTGAGGGAGCTGCTGGCTCGGGCCTGCATGCCCCACGCCTCGATCCTCCTCACCTTTGGTTTTGTGTTCACTTGCATTAACGTCCTGGTGCTCACTCAAACACCAGGTAGGTAGGGGAAGCTTAAACAAATAGTTTGATGTCAAAACCCACATTGTTTCCTCACAGAAACATGGCCCTGTGGGCAGTGTTTTGTCACGGGCTGGTGAGTGTTTCTGTGCAACGTCCTCACTGGGTACAGGAAACTTTTAAAAGTAATACTGCTTTTCTGACTGAAATGATTCTTTAATTTGGCAAATAACTTTGAGGAGAAAGAAGTTAAATCCTTTGCTGCACATATATAAAAGAAACCTTCCAGCCATTGTGTCAAGGCGCAGTCTGCCCGCGGCTGGGCTCGCCCTCCTGCTTCGTTGGTCTCTTGCTGGGGCCATTGCAAAAGCAGAATCCCTGGGACAGCTTGTGGAGATGAAGTCCCGTATGTGGTGGTGTATTTAGGAAAATATTTGAGGGTGGCTGGGGTTTTTTTGTTTTGTATTTGTTTTTAAACAAAGCAAACCAGCTGTGGCAGAGGGCAGCAGGAGGAGGACGGGCTGGCACTGCAGCCTGCTCTCAGGACATGCGGCGTCACAACAAGGGGTGTTATAGTGAAGACCCTGAATAAAT
>NW_010314116.1:0-25993 GCF_000700745.2 Antrostomus carolinensis
GGGGGGGGGCGGAAAGACTGGTGGAAAATGATGGTGATGATAGTGTAGGGTATGGTCTTTGGAACTACACAGTGGGCATAAATGAAGACAGGGTTAGAACATATAAATTGGTGTTAGTGAATAGTACCTGGGTAAATAGTATGGAAAAGGACAACAAGCATTTTAAGCATTAGAGAAAAAATATTTCTTTCATAGCACAATGATGGTACCAATAATCCCATCTAGTTTAAGAGCTTCACTGAACCCTAAGGTCTGTAAAACACCAAACAATTTAGGAGCCAGCTTCAGAGTCTGTGTGGCATGACAAGCTGTATGCCTGAAAAGATTAAAGTATCCCAGGAATACCAAAAGTGATGTAGCCAAGCTTTGAGAGGCACAAAGAACAATAATGTTGCATTACCTTCCTCTCAAGGTAGCGTGTCTACAGATTGTAACAGTCATATAGTGACCATACACTTTTCAGAGTTCTTTTATTTTAGTAAGCCTGAGGCATTTTAGTTTGGAGACCAAAATAAATGTAACAATACTATTGGAAACATGCTTAATCATTCACCTAAAGAATTTTCAGAGAATGAATATGTATAAAGTCCTTATTTTCTCCACAGTAGAAGATATTCCATCCTCCCCCTCAAAAAAAAACCCAGAAGAGGGGCTGTATGAATTCAAGTTGTTACACTTCTTTCCATGGTCAGAATATTGAGCTGAAAAGTTCTAATGCATTAAACTCAAGTGGAATATAGGAGTGAAGATCAGCCATGGTTTGATGTTCAGAAAGCCTAAACAAAGACTTAAATCTCATTCTTTAAGTGAGAGATGTACAAAGAAAGCAGAAATAGCTCAAATAGTATAAATTATTAAACTTAACACAGGAGAAGAAACCAAATGACCTTGAGAAAGCTCACAGTGTTCCTCATTCTGAGTGTTTATTCTCATCTTTCCTCTACATAGGCTTTGCTCCATCTAATACTAGACTGCTTACAAATTGTGTCTGTACTTCTGGCAGGCAGGTGGTATTTGGTGATAGGCTATCTTATTTCCTCAACAGTAACCACATGATGGTGCTGCAAGGCCAAGTGGAACAAATAAGAGTCTGCCAGACTGCATACTGAGCAGTGACCCATCCAAATACATCCTCTGTGATAACTCTACTCCTGAGAAAAGGAAGGCTAGCAGAAAAAGTTTTGTACCAGCAAGTGAAAGTCTTTAGCTGAGACTTACTATATAACCGGAGTTGCCTGGTTCATTCCTATCCTACTTTCCTATCTTATTTCTTCTGTAACTTTGAGGGGACACTAACATTAACAATGCACTGACACAACTTTATCCTCATCAGGACAGTTCAATAAGTAAATAATCTGGACAGTGGCAACATTCTCTTCAAATTCAGCTTTATTCTGCTTTTACAGAGCAGTTTTCTTGCAGCTGAATCACATGTAACTCAATAGGCAGAAGAAAGAGCAATTACATATGTGCAAGAAAATAAGCATGAAAGTTGTGCTCTTTACCAAACAGATGAAACTGGTTTCATATTGATGTGTCATATTTTGTAAACATAATATAAAATCCTTATGCAGCCTTGTTAGTAGTGTCTCTCCTTGGCTTCAAACTTTTACTTGTTTTAATCTGTGCTAAGTATATTGCAGTGAAAGTAAAACCATCCTGCAGATGCAAGAGAAAGACAAATTCAGCTAAAATCTAATCTGTTGGCAATTACAATCGTACCAGTGACTTGTATGAGCAATATGCATCTAACTATTATTTTTATTGTTTGTACTAACTGATGAAACTGCACCGGGAACCATAAATTAAGAAATATAGGGTCATGCCTTCCTGTTAATATTCCACTTGCAAAGTGGAAAAGTTAAAAAAAAGTAAAAGTAAAATAAATGAAGAAAAAACCTTTTGAGATCATACCTTAGTTTAAATAGTTCTGCATTTTTCTTAGGCAGAAGTGCTAGGTTAAAATGCTTAGGAAATTTTAGGAGAACATCTTGCATTTAGCACACTGCTGCCCTTTTAGGAATAGCATCTAATAGGCTAATAACCATGCAAAGCTACACACCTGATAGTGTGGACACCTGATGAATCTTATCAGACTCTCATAGCAATATGATCTTGCTTTTATAAAAGGAGAGTCCTTCCAGATATTTAGAGAAAAGTGGAGGAAACCAGAAACAGAACATTAAAAAAAGGAAAAAAGAAGGATCCTTATCCTTTAACTCACTAACCTCTAGCTCATCAGTCTAAACACAAGGAATGTTTCTGGGTAGCACAACAGGGTGAACAAGTAAGATGAGAAATTTTTAATTTTGATACATTTGTTGTAATTTTAAAGTGAAGGCTATTTGTTTTCCCAAGCCCATCTGCAAAGTCTATAGAAAGTGTGCATCAGCTCACTGTTTCTGTTCAGAGACAGACTAGAAATAGGACTGCTCAAAAGTCTAGGAAATAATGTCGTTATGCCAGT
This sequence comes from Antrostomus carolinensis, assembly GCF_000700745.2. Classification (NCBI taxonomy): domain Eukaryota; kingdom Metazoa; phylum Chordata; class Aves; order Caprimulgiformes; family Caprimulgidae; genus Antrostomus; species Antrostomus carolinensis. Next base: position 2,468 of record NW_010314116.1, read on the forward strand.
GAGGAACCTGGGAAAGGTCTGCTGCATTCACACAGCTCAGGTGATGTGATGGTGATAATGGGGATGGTTTCTCGTTTCTGAGAAACACAGGTTGTGCTCGAGAAGCCTGCCAAAAAATTAAACATGACAGTGCTGGTCAGCAGAAGGGAAACCTGAATGGATGCAGTCCCAGCACATAAGGTCCAAACACAGAGTCCTGGGCTGTTTCAGTGGAGGGAGTTTGCATCGTGAGCTGTGTGGAAAAAAGAATACAAATCGATGTATTGGTGGGACATTATCAACAGGGGTTATAGAGAGAAAATGTTTTATGTTTTTCCAGAGGAAAAAGCTGTCTCTCTCATTCCCTTTCTTAATACATGACAAATCTCTTCCTGCAAGATTTCCTTACCAGGCTCCCCTCAGTGAGAAAAGGAAGTCGTTATCCTGCTAAAACCCTTCAGATTTCACTCAGGAATGTTTCAAATCTTTCTCATCCTCTTAAGTTTTTCTTTGTAGCAGTATGAACTGTTGCTATCAAAGCAATCACCTAGTCTGTATGTGAACAAAGAAAGGCATTTCACAGGATTCACATCATGCTACAAACAGTTCAGACGGCTGGATACTTTCCCTGTCTAAAAAATTTCCTGATGCCTGGAAAGGAACTGCAGGGAGAGATAAGGTGCGAGGTTGTTCTGGAAGCTGTGTAGGAAACAGTATCATCTTAGTTCACCTGAAACTGAGGTAGAAGTAATTAGTCAGGGCAGTGATTACTGAATGTTTGCTTTTTTTCAGTAAATTAATAATTTTAATGGAAAAGTTCATTTTTTTTAGTAGTGTTATATCACAATGTGAGACAGCTTTGTCAGAGTGAGAAGTGGTTTTCAGCTTCCAGGCTTGTGAACTACAGTGGTATTAAACTAAGAGATCAATTGTCCTTTGAAAGGAACGCAAATCTTCCTTTAAGATGACATGGGTTTATTTTTGTCATCTGGTTTGCAATTCTTACTGTCCTAATGGGATCCTTTAGACTGCATGAGATGTTTAGAGAAAAGCAGGTCACCAAGTAGGCAGTAGCAGATACCTATCTATCAATGTACAGAGGGAGGACAAGTTTAGTATGGAGTTGGACTCCTATATGTTCTTTCATATCCAATCAACTCATTGTTTGTGTTGACTGACAGCATGTTATCATAATTCTAACTTTTTGGGAGAGACAGACAGTGCTATTACCCACCCTGAAAATATTCTATTGGAAACTATGATATAGATAGGATTCAAGATTCTTTGATTTAGGGATCAGTGGATATCAGTCCACTGCAGTAGCTCCTAAATAGTATGGAGAAACCCAATCAGCTGTTTTAAATTACTCTGTCAGGAACAGCTGCATAGTTACAGCATTAGGAATATCTCAATGAGCCAGTTCTCTTTGGATTCTTGGTTACTCTGAGACTGTAGTATGGGCATGCTCCATGTACAGAAATTTTCCTTTCTCCTTTGAAAACTTTCACACAATTACTATAGGTTATGTTTATCTTTTTTTTTTTTTTTTTTTCTCAAAGGTTGACATCAGCTGAATCTGTGTAAATTAAGGCAGAATTAGACTTACAGGGTGAAATATTTAAAGTAATTGTCTATCAGGTAGCATGATTCCTTACCTGGTCCCTGCACCAACATTTAAAAATTATTTCAGCCTTTGGCAAGACTATTGTTACAGACAGCTGTCATATATCCAGTTTGCCTCTTTGATCTGATATTGTCATATCACATATTTTATATTTGAACTTGACATGCTAGGCTTTGCAAGTTTTCTGTAACTTAAAATAAATAGTTGCACAGGCATATGAGGATTTCTTTTTCAGCAGTGGAAAATGCATGGACACTGGAAGGTAAAAACTGGTAGCACAGACATTGTGTTGCATTAAGTCGTCCTGCCCATGTGGAAGAACTTCTTAATGATAACTGATGACATTAAACTGTAGCAGATTTCTTAATAAATAGTAATGTAATTAAAGTGGAATGCATAAACAACAGCTCTCCACTAATGACCTGCTGGCTATATGACTCAGCCCTATCATATACCAGATCAAATTTACCTCCTCATTATGGTCTTGTAGGTAAACGTAGGTTGTTTAAGCACATAAATCCTCATTTTCCACTGTGAGTGCACCTATGTAGTAAGAAATGTAGTTTGTTTCTTTCTCCAGTACCTGTTAAGGTTTTGCATCTATGGTGCTGTGTCTCTGTTATTCTGCTCTTCACCAAAGACAATTCTGAAGTCCTCAATATTATTAGCCTATGAATATGGTTTTAATAAAACATTATCTTTCACTTAGCTTGATAAGATGAAGCACATTATTTCTTTCAACAAACTTTCAGTTCACTCACTATGCCAAAGATGGTTCTGGGAGATAGAGCAGTGCAGGGTGAATCACTGCTATGAACATCTACTTAAGAGATTAAAAAAAACAGAGAATTGTAGTAGTCCCAGGCAGTTTACATGGCACCTCTCCCTTTTGGAAGACAATTCCTTCCTATGTATTCTGCAAATTAAAAATCTAGGGCAAGAAGTTGTCACAGAATTTTCCACTAGGCTGCAGAATTGGGTATGATGTTGCATACCATAGAAAGAACCAGAGTTAAGGGTTTGCTGTCAACTTTCATCATGTTTGTCCATCATTAACCATCCTGTAGCTCCTGGTACCATCCTCCCAAATCCTGGGAATCACCATATACCTGATTAGAATGTATTGCAAAAAGCACTTTGAGAAATGGAAAAAACCACCAAAAATAAGTGGATTGCTGGGTCCTCACATCATCTGACTCATCCCTGTCAGCACTCAACCTGTCCATGGAAGATAGCATGACATTTTAGCAAAATCTACTTAAATTGTTACCCTTCTTGACTGAGAAATCAAGAGTTCGTATTTGTTTGATTGTGGGATAGGAAAAAGAAATGCTAACTGTGTTCTACTCTGCTACAGTACAGACCATTTGCCATGTTGCTCTGTTAGACAGATTTTCTGATCTTTACAGCCCTGAGCAGAAGTCTGGCCCAGTAAGCCACAAGTAGGATTACTTGCTTGCTAAGACAAGTGGTGATTCAAAAATATTCCAGGTTTTTCCTTGGCTCCAGACCTGAAAGGAAAACTCTCAGATCATCAAGAAGTGACTCATTATAGAAAATAGACCTGCCATCCTCCACTACTGAAAATATTTCTACATTTTAACATACTCCTGCTTGAAAATGGTTGACTGAATTTAGTTTTATGTGAAGCTAATCTGGAAGCTGCATACTGTGTACAACAAAAGAAAACCCTTTAAAATTCGTTCCTTAGGCTGCCCTGGGACTTTAGGGGGTCTATTTAATTGGAGGTACTTCTTACCACCCCACCCTGTTCTGGGTTAGAGATTGCTGCATTAGCTTCATATATTTTTTGCATGCTTGTATATGCGTATGCGCTTACATTCAGATGTTGACCTCTGATATGATCACCTAAGACATGGGAAAGCTTGATCCAGATGAGAAACTTCTTTCCATCAAGTGTTTTTCCAGCTTTGTATTAAAGACAGTGAATTAATACCACAGTCTGGGTCTTCCTCAATACTCCAGGAGCACAGTGAGGATGAGGAAGCAGGGGCTGGGAGAAGGAGCCTGTGAGTGAATGCAGGAACATTGCATGTCAGGAGCAACGCCAATAAGGTTTTAGGCAGGTTTTCCAGTACAATCTCCTTGCATTTCTAGCTCATCTATGTATGGTAAGAATGAATGAGTTAACGTCAGTGCCGTAAAGATACAAGTCAAGATGTATGTAACTAAGAATTACGAACAACATAGATGAATTCAGCGGTATCCATTAAAGGGAAATGTGCTGTTAAAAATCCTGCACATAAAGGATAAAATGTGTCAAGACTGAAAACAAACAAACAAGCAAGCAATTTTTAACCTTATTAAGGTCTGATGCTTTTCTGTCTAGAGGGCTTAATCTTTTAATACAGAGCTATGAAGAACAATTACTTTTTTTACAGATTATGATTACAATCTAAGATGATTTACTATTTGGCTTATATTGCTGATGAGAGTTGAGCTGTTAGTTTTGCTGTATTTTTTGTTTTGGTGGTCTATCTTGTTCAGTCTCTCATTGTATTTTCTGCCTCCTAAAAATCCTTCATGCTTCCATGTCAGCAAGTAACTCAGCTATGTACTACAATTTGTTGAGGATGTATCAGTAGAAAAAGCATTACCCCCTTCAGATGTGACATTTGGTGTATTACCTGCGTGTGCAGTATTGTCAGGGGTGTAGTTTCTGACCTGCAATGCATTATCTGCTCTACTGACTTTGGGGCTGTTTATCACCAGTGACATATTTCTCTCCAGGAACCTGCCATTCTTGTGCCTGCTTTAAAACACTAAATGCAGACATATGATCTGAAACTATTTGCAAATTCGAGAGTGGGATGAAAGCAGATTTTTCTTTTTTTAACAATTCCCTTCAATGTTGTCAGCTAAACATGCATAGTAAGATGCTTTTGCTACAGTAACCAGTATCATGTTAAAGAGTAGAGGCACTGCAAGAGTGAAATTAATTATGTATGCTTTATGCTTGTCCAACTAACCACACTGTATTCCCAGTGAAATACTTAACACATCTGTGCATTCCTAAAGTCAAATAACATCACTATAATTTGAGACTTATTTTAAGCAGTGAAGAAAAGATTTTGTTACACCTACTATTATTTTGGAGGGTGCTTTTTTTCATTCATATGCTTTGATTGTGCTCAATTTAGTCAAAATTCTAATTGAGCTTATTGGCAGACTGCCTGATATTTGGCACAGTAGGAATCTCTGAGTTTGAACCTTTGGGGCTGTTTTCAGAGGAACGTATGTCTTCTATTTCATTCTTTATTGTGGCAGACTGATGAGAACTTTTAAAGCAAATGACAGTTGACGTGAAGTAACTCACACTGGAGTTTGTTCTCCCACTGTTGCTTTTTAAATGATAAATTTCGGATATTCTATTTAATTTAGAATATGTGAGTATTTGATATGACAGTAATAGATGGCAATGGCAGCAGAATAATTGAGTCCTGGAACAGGAGGTTAAGTGTGAAAAGAACTCTTAACAGGAATTATTTCTGACTAAGCAATTCGTGGTAGACACTAGAGTGGTATTCAGTATCTGAAGGAGTTAAACAAGATAGACATTATTTGACAGAGTAGTCTGTGTCATGGTCTAAGCAGACATTAAGATGATGAAATTAAGAAATATGAATATCTAGGCTACAGACAAGACTATTTCCTGATACTAAGACCTGTTCTAGTTTAAATGGTCTCTCAAGGAAAAAAAAAAAAAAAAAGGCAAAAATAAAAAAAGCAGCACCTAGGAGGGAATATTTAACACCATGCTGAATAATATGCTAATCTTCACGGGAACATTACAGAATTGTCAGAAGGATGAACTAGCTTATCCCTTCCATCACTGTTCTGTTTAATTTCAGTATCTCTTAAAGTCTCTGCTTAGGAGAATATGTACTTTACTGCTTCATTTTCTTGTTTTCTTGAGAACTGTCATGTCTATAGCCTAGAAAATGACCTAGTGCTGCAGGACATCCTCAGTTTGCTTCTCATTGTCCTTGATTTGCAAAAGTAGTCTTGTCAATGAATGGCTCCAGCTGAAGCATTTGAGCTCAATTTACCTAGTTACATACTAAGTATCTCTGTGGTATCAACCAGATGCTTCCTCCTGACCTGAAATCATCAACTCTCCAAAGCTCTGGGACTCTGCAAACGGATGTATACAAATAAAAAGTGTCCTTTGAAGACTTGTCATCTCCTCTCTACTCTCCCAGGGAGACATTGGAGGATTTACATGAATGTCTGTCCCCTTTTTTGCCTCTGGAAGCATGGAGATATTTCCACTTAAATAGGACTTGTGTGCAAAATGAAACAAAATTATGCTGAGAATGGTTTTTAAAATGTTCTTCTTAACTCTTCAAAGCATTTTAGGTGAGATAAAAGCTTTGTACTTTTCTGCCAGATCTAGCGTGTTACATGCATCTGTTTTTTAGCACTGCTAGCCACTACTCTGTTCATAAAGCTATTTTAAAGTATGTTCTGCACTGTAGAAAAAAAAAAAGTGCTACATTTTAAACTTTCAGGTTGATGGCCTAAAATAAATTGATTAAATTATTTTAATTTATTAAATGAAAATATGTTTAATATTAGTGAAAAATCCTTGTGTATGGTTCAACACTTTGTTGTCCTCAGAAAGTTCTTTAATGTGCTGTCCTCTACAGGAAATTAGGAGGAATTTGGAAGTTATCCAAAGTCATCAGAAACCTCTATAAAGTCTTTGGGTTAAATTCATAGTGTTCAGAAAAGCAGTGAAAAAACAATCCAAATCAGGCAATCATAGGTGTTGGGTGTCCAGGTCTTCCCCTTCCCTAAAAATCTCTAGATAGTTTACCAAATTCAGTGAGGACTTTTTTTTCACCATATTTCAAACTTTTTGTCTAATTTTATGTAAAGTAAAATAACAAAAAAGCAGTGAAGTGTAATAAATACTGCTGGATCATACCTTTATAAGATATGATCCTCATTTTATTTATGATAAATTTGGAATGTTCCAATTACCTTCAGTGTAAAGTAGGTGACAACTTTAACCATACAGTGTGTGCTGTTGGAGAAATGAAGTAGCAGTTAGTAGTTTGTACATTTGTGATCATTGTGATTTTATTATAAAATTATATTATAAAATTTTATTGTCACAAATTTTTCAAAATAATACAAATCATTTGACATAATGAAAAGTTATTGACCCTTTTAATAGTTATGTTGTATAGTGCATAATCATTCTAGTCATAATAATGAATGTTATATAAAAAATAAATGCAATCACTTCATGACTCATACTAGGATTTGAGAAGGTATTGGATACAATGGATCTGACTCAGAAAGGCTTCGTGTAAATACATGTAAGTGGTGTAGAACTTAGCTTATGCCTTAGCTTTCTGGGAAAGCTATTCTTTGGATGTCAAGATCTGAATTTCTTCTGAAGATTTTGCAAGGTGCTGAGAATAGTGGTGATAAGAGACCAAGAAGAGAAGAGGTTTGCCCATCCAAGGAGCAGGCATGAAGGTGTTTACAAGGCTTTTGGTATTGAATAGCAGATCATCAGAATAAAGACCAGAGAAAGCCATAAAGCACAGCTTCCCAAGCACCACTGATGAGCAAGCAGTTCCTCATTAAGAGCTTGTTACAGTACATATATATAGGCACAATCAATTTGTTTTATTTTAACAGGGCACCAAGTGCTTCTCATAAAATTTGAGGGCACTCAGTACTTAATTGAAATCAGACACATATAACCCTAGTACTCAAATAAATATCTAGCTTTTCAGAAGTAATCAACTGAACCTTACACACATCAGTATATAAAGAATAGCCTAAAATAATTTTTTTTTTTCAATAATTGTGAACCCGTACCTACTATGAAATGATTAATATACTTTTAGTAAGTGACATGTCAATACTGAGAACGACTTTATTCAAAGGAATTTTCAACAGGTTTGAGGGTGGAAATGGTCCAAATCTTAACTGTGCTGTCTTTAAACATACAGGAAAAAACCCCCAAAAACCAAAAAACAAACATATTTACTTTGTTCTTAGAGAATCCTAGCTTTGTTTTTTCTTGTTTTATTATAAAACCACTTATGTTGTTACAGTCTTGATAAAAATATGACACTATACAATATGCACAGAGTGATGCAATTCCCTTCTTTTTCAAGGTAGTTCATATTTAAATGTAGTTTAAAGTGGTTTATGTCATACAGTGCTCGAATTTCCCATAAATTGCTCCTCTGCATGCTTCCCTGAAGCTAGGTTTCTAGCTTTTGACCTTTTTACTGCAGTCGCATTCCCTTCCTCTGGTTTAGGACCTTGAGCCAGCTGGCAGTGTGTGTGATCTTTGGAGTAGCTGGACATCCATGGACAATGGCCTATTGCAATTCCGTACATAAGTCTGCCTTTATTTTATGGATTTCATTTACTGTGACAAAAGAAAAATGAAAATCTGTTTTGAAGGAAGTAACCTTGATTCTCCACTATATTGCGTACTGAGTAATTGCTTACACCTTCACAACTTTTCCAACTGACTATCAATCATCAGATATTGTCTTGGATATACTAATACGAGTAAATATACATGTCAAAGGCAAAATATGCTCATGTTAAATTCATACAGTCTAATGAGAATCTTCATTTCATTAACAGCCAGTAGGATGTAGTTCCTTCATTTGGACACACTGTGAGAATAGAATAAATAGAATCATAAATAAACATTTCTAATAGCTTGACTATTTCTTGAAGGATCTGTTGCTGGAGGATACAGAAAGAACATTTACTTAATAGAGTTCTGTAACTTCATATATATATTTGAGGATGTAAACTGCTACAATGTATTATCATGTACACAGAACCCAATATGCTCTATATATAATCCCATCTGTTTTAAATGTGATGATTACTGATCACGGCAGACGGCACACATAGTGTAAACTGTTTGCTACACACAAACCAATATATTCTAATTACAAGTCAATAAATTTCACATACAATCCAATTAGTTGTCATAGAGACTCTTGTATTTAGCAAATATATATGATTTGTTTCAAATTACTAATTTAAGTAGACGATTATTTAATTGACAGGCCAATATATTTGAGGATAGAAAATGGCATATCATACAATAGAAACAATATAATGAAAATAATATTTTAAAGTACAATCTATTTAAGTTACTTTGTTTGCTAAATCAAGTAGGTTGATATAGGAGAGGATATCATGAATGCCAGTCCTACCAGTCCTGTGGTATGTTGTTTTGTAGGAAATATCTATAAATCTGCACAAATCACAGTAGATTTATCTAGAACTTCAGGATACAAGGACTTGGCTCTCAAATGGACTTTCACACTTAGTCAAACTAGCACCAGAATGACTGCAGGAAGTCTTATTCAGAGGTGTGAAGAAGGAAAGAATTAGGATTATTCACTATGGTACTAGTGGTGTAAAAAAAACAACCCAAAAAGTACCTATCTCTGGGAAAGGTAAAGCATTTCCAGAAACACTAAATAACTTGAAGAAAAAAAAAATTAGAAGAAAAACAAAGCTCTTCACAGCAGTTTGATCCAATGATCAATTTAAATCCAGTAGGAAGGTGGGGAAAAAAGGTCAGCCTCTTTTTTTTCCCTTTTGTGATGCCGGTTGAAATTTGATTCCTGAACTGGGGAAGACAACATAGGTGATGGTACAAATTATCAGTACTACTGCTCTGGGGAGACCTTACAATCCCAAATCACGGGATAAGGCACAGAGTCTAAATGTAAAATCACACTGGGTTGCCTATACAGTACACAGTAGCATAGGATGTTGATGGATGAAAAACCAGCTAAGATTATTCAGAAGGTCTGGGCTTAATTTAGCTGCACTGATTTTGGGCAGATGAAATCCTGCATTAGGGCAGGTCATGTCATATGTTCTGTGGAATTTCCTAGAAAGATTTGTCTTGGAAATTTTTACTGATGGTCCTGAAAATTACACCATGCCAATAACTTTATGATCACTAGGAGCAGCTTTTTAGATTCCTTAATATTGTCAGCTTTGGAGCTGTGTGATGATTGTATTTAGCCATCAAAAAATCTAGCATGTGTCAGCTTGGAACTCAGAATGGTAGAACAAGATTTGCTATTGACTAAGTTAGAAGGGAAGAAATTTCCAGTTCTCTTCCAGCCCTCTTCTGTTGTAACTGCTATGATTATTCCAAATGGTTGCGCCCAGCTCATAAACAGAATTTTATCTAGTCTAACTGAATTGAAAGTTTTAGCCTTGTCTCTGGCAATAGTTAGCAGATAAGCTTTTTTTCATTTTAGAGGTGTTATTCTTGGCATTAGTAAATTCAGTCAGATAATTTTTTTCCTCCCACTGAATATGCAGAATGTGACTCTTAGAACTGCCTTAAAGGCTCCCCAAAGAAGGAAGATGATACTAAAGGGGAATTTCTTTCAAAGCAATATTGCATTGCTTGCAAGAGAAAATGAATAAAGTTGGGAATTCCTAGCAGAGAAGCCTTAAGACTCTTTGGTTTAAAATTATTCCTCTTTCCCATTCTAGTCCGATCTCTGAAGAACAGCAAAATTATCTGAAAAAAAACCTCTGCATAAATAATTGATTTCCTTTACTTTAGATGTGGATTCTTTCTGCATAAAAATGTTTTTTGTGGAGTACAGTTTGTAAGGCTGGAAGACCGAAGGATTTGGTCTTTTCCTTAACACATAATGGTTTCCTTCGGTTTTCCTAGCTGTGCTACATAGTTCAGGCTAAGGGAAGTTCTTACACACCAATGAATGATGTTTTTGATCCTGGGCTAATGATTTGAATTTGTATCACAATTTGTTTCTTCCTTATTTCATTTTTAGCTCACGCCATGGTTAAGTCTAGGCAGTTCTGTAAAATTAAAGACTCGGGGCATAATTTAAGAAAATAGCTTTTTAATAAACCCCCAAATGAAGCGAGAGAACTATGTTAATAGTGTCTTTGCATGTTTCTGAAGACCAGATAGGGAGGACTTTACAGAAAGAGGAAATAGAATTACTGTTTGCTTCTTTCAGATGTAGATGCTGTATCACGCAGTCCTGATAATGTGCATTCAAGTAACTGATAGCCCACTACAAGAATGGTTATTTTCACCAGTCTCTGAACCAGAAAAGAAATATCCTAAAGAGTGTCAGGAAAACTTTTAACACGCATCCTAGTATTATTTTAATAGAATCAGGTCACAATTGTAACTCATAGACTACAGCAAAGAAAGCCTAAATTTTATAGGGATGGGAACAGAATATTGAGAATCAGCTTTTTGTACAATTTTGTAGTCTTCTGCTGCCTTTCTGGCAACATGGATGGGTGACTGGTATTACCTCTACTTGGTCTACTTAGAACTTAGGCCTGTCGAAAAAATACAGATCACTATATAAAATAATCAGCTCATGAAGAAGTTCAGGCTGAGATTTGTTTATCATTTGTCACATCAAAAACAAGAAACCCTTTATTCAGGGACCTGGAGAGTATTTGACATTAATCCTGCTGATATGCAGGCAGAATAAATGAGGAATTTTTGTTGCTTGTGTGTTCATGTAGCATATTAATGATAACATTTTTGATAACAGCATGAGGATATTTGGCTACTGCCTAACACGTTAAATTATATTGTTTTGGCCTTAAGACTGTTTTTGTCTGTCATAGTTCTAGTAAAGATATAACAATATATGATTGCTAAGAGTGGAGAGCAAGATTAAAGGTAGTTCAGACTATGGCAAAAAATTTATTATCTGTAAGCAGTTTAATTAAATCTAGCTAGTTTCTTGATTGACAGACACACACACACACACACACCTGTTTTTCTATTTTTTTCACAGCAAGTCATTTCATGTTCTGTAATATTTGTGTGACATATATGTGCAATAATTGTTTAATGACATTAATTTTAAAAGGAAATAATTCAGCATGCTAAGAAGAAGCTGTACAGGGAAAAAGCAAGAAGCCAATTCCCTTTTAAAAAAGAAATGTTTTTATTTAGACTAACAGTCCTCCTATAGAAGTTGAAAAATGTAACATGGACTAAATTTAACTTTGCTGCTGTCACCAAAGATAATGTGTCCACCTTCTGACAAAATAAACTAAGTGACACGTACTTGACGAACATTTACCATCATTCAGGTCCCATGGGAAGGACTATTCATGAGTGATGGTAGTTTGGAAAAACAAATATGTACCCCTCATCTTGAAAAGACATGTTATTGAAAGAGACTTATGAACTGCAACACAGATGCAAACCACAGAGCCGTCTCCTGAGCTATTAGGCATGGCTAGAAAATGGTGAGTTTGTTTTGTCAGATATTCAGACTGATTTCCTACTGCTGAGTGATTGACTACAATTGTTACAATGGAACACCCTCACGGGGAAGTTTCACCAATGGAATCTGAGAGCAGAAAATCTGGTTTCTCATCTATTCAAAGTCAGTCTTTTGCTCTGAGAGACTTGTATGCACAATAGAATTATATTTCCTTTTTTTATTGTTACATTTCTTTATTCTGTGGCTTGCAAAACAAAATCTCTAATAATCTGTAATAAATTGATTATTCTTTAAAATATCTTGTAGTAAACAACTACTTGTTACTATTATGTATATAAAAAGAAAGGCTGCACCATACAAAGTTTACCAAAAGAAATTCGGCATAGAGATCTTTAGATAAGTTGCTATTGCTGCAAAATCAAGAAAAAACCAAACCTCTGGATAGTTCACATAAAGCCTGGACAGAGCCTGACTTGCCTCAGTCCTGACACTTTGCAAACTCAGAACAAAGCCTGTGGCCTGTTACTAGTAAAGGCAATTTTGTATTCCTACAAAATATGATTTCAAGGTTTCTAACCACACAGAAGTGAATGAAATATTCATTTTGGTGCTGCTGATTCTGGAACAACAATTTTAGCAGCCGTGAGTAGAAAATTAGGAGTTTGTTTTAAGATAATGAACCTTATAGCACCTTCATCATGTAAATGCAACAACTAGAGGCATACTCAAATCAAGATAATTACATTTTATTGCATTAACTTGTTAAATTCTTTTAATGGCATTAACACCAGTAGACACATTTTTCAAAACTCCATCTGAAAGACAATCAGTGACTTACGTAGGTCTTCAGTTTGTTTTCTGCTCCTTCTCCATTTTCATGAAGGAATAAACAGTTCAAGAAGCACATCTAATAACTAGTGCTATAGTTTGGGCATGATTTTCCCTCCTAGCCACCACATCCACATAGCATCTCTTTCAGCGTGATTAACTTTCTCTAAGGATGAAGGCTGGTCAGCCATCGTGATAATGTTGTCTTTATGTACATGGCTGTGTGGGGTTTTTTGTAAGATAGCACAATTTTCTGTCATTTTCAAGTGCCTAAGTAGATAACAAATACAGTGTCCTTCTAATCAGAAGGAAATACTGCTTGGTAATATTCTGAACTTATAAATTTATGTAGTTATAAATACGCACAATGACAGTTAACTAATATTTATGCAATATTTATAATGTCAAGTTTGTAGTTTCTGACCCCATTTACAGTTTATCTTTATACTCAAATCTCTTGGACGGGCAGCTAAAGAAAGCCAGCAGAGGCATGTCAGTCTGTGCTCTATGGTTTGTATTTCACACAAAACAATTTCATGGAATATATGCTTGAACATGGGATTCTCCCATTTCTTTTGTAGTGATTTCAAATGCCATGATTAAACTTGCCTTTATTTAGCTCACTTAATTTTTATGCCTTAAACTGAAATAAAATCGCTTCAACAGGAAGATGAAGTTCTTTATCATGCACTGTAAAATTGCTAAAATGATTAGCAAGATCATATTAGTTCAAATAGTGGACTCAGATGCCTGGAAGTTTAGTTCCAGAGGCTTCTCTTTCAAGAAGGAGTCCATCCCACTTAGATGTAAAGCATGGGAACAGCTGTCTCACAAGGGGATTCACATTAAATGTTGCTCAGCTGGGCAGAGAACACTGAGGACAAGGGGATGTTACTAACACCTCAGAATTATCAAAAAAGTGCAAGTTATTAACTCAGAAACAATTGCATCTGACAATTAAAAATCTAAGGCCTATTCAAGGTTAACTTTACATGCCACAGACAAAGTTTTCTCCGTGTATTAAAGGCACATGAGTGTCACCAAGTAGAGAGAAAGATTAATAAGGTCTGTTCAGTTCCCACCTGTTCTTCTATAGATCAATCTGTCATTCCTTCCTTTGATTTTACTGCAACAAAATATAACTTCAGACTTGAATATAAATCTGACTTGCAAAGTTTACCCATTGAAACATAAGATATGAGACTACAAAAAAGAAAGTCATATAACAGAGTGCTTTCTTTACTGAAGCAAATCCTTTTTCGTTCCTTAGAGAGTGAGATAGTATAATGTGGAAAGATTGCACTTCTCACATTCTGGAAGAACAGTTTATTCGTTGTTCTGACAGCATTTATTTGGATCTTGAAGAAATAGGTTATAGGAAGTATGGGGAAAACATTATATTTGCCATGAATTACCCTCCTTGGAAATCTATAATATGGAATAATTTCAGTCAGTCAGTATCTTTTGAGGAATGTTTCTACCATCAGATTCTTATTTTGAGAAATAGATGCTAAGGGTAATTTCATCAGAAAAAAAAATAAGCACTCCATCCCCCTAGAAAAAAACAAAACAAAACAATACAACCAAACTACACTGGCAAAATTCATAACTTATAAGAAAATTCTGGCTGGAGATACAAGCAAATTATCTGTAGATGCAACATTCTAAAACCACAGAAATATAGACTATTCTAGGTTGGAAAGGACCTGTGGACATCATCTGGTGTATCCCCTTAAAAATAAGGCTTATTTTGGTGAGGTTGGAGATTTCACAGCCTCTCTGGGCCTTTATTCCAACGTTTGACCACCTTCACATGAGAAAATTTTTGCTTAGCTCTAATAAAAGCCTTGTTTTGCTACAACTTTGTCCATTGCCACTAGTCTCGTGCATCTCTGAGAAAAGTCTGGCTCCATCTTCCCTATGAAACACTCGCTAACTAACTTAAAACAGCTGTTAGATCTCTCATTAAAAAAAAAGTTTAGCAAGGTACTGAGAGCCCAAAACAAATGCCAGGTAAAAGAGAATAATCACGTCTCTTGACCTGCAGGCTATGCTTTTGCAAATGCAGCATAATACAAAGTCAGTGTTTGTTGCCACAAGGACACACTGCTGTGTCATTTTCAACTTTTCCACCAGGACCCCCAAATCCTTTTCTGCAGAGTTGCCTTCTGGTCTGTTGATGCCTTCCCAGTACTGTTGCATGGGCTTGTGATGTCCCAAGGATGTGTCTTTGCATTTGCCTATGTTGAACCTTATTGATAGGTTTCTGTTGGTTCATTTCTTTCAGTCTTTTGGGACCCCCTCTGAATGGCAGAGAGTGGAGCCAGGGAGCCAGTGCAGCTGAGACAGTTTGTTGTCACCTGTAAGCTTGCACAGGGGTGCCTTCTGCCCACCATCCAGGGAGCCAGCGATGTGAAACATGAGGACATGTGGTAACTGCCTCTAAGTAATGCCACTTTTAATCACCTGCCAGGCAGACTTGAAACAGCTGATGCACTTCGGGTCTGAATTTTGCTCTTACTTTATTTTTAGAACAATTTCCTCATCTATTTAAGGATTTCCAGAAATTAACTATCATTTCATTACTTGTTATATGTGATATTAAAATTAGTTCTTCACAGAGCTCATTGAGAGTACAGCTAAAATAAGTGTTGCATGCAGAGTCCTGATTATCTACCTCTGAATATTCCATTGAGGCTATATAGAGCTATACAGGTAAAATTTGTAGTGTTCATTTATATCACAAATGACACAATGACATTATAGAGACCAGGGCAGAAAAAAGGACATGCTGTACCTTCTCATCTAAAAATTTCTAAGTCTGACAGTCCTTATGGTACTGTGGTGCCCTCAGACTTGCTTGGGGAGTCAGAGGCAAAAGCAATCCACGCTTTTCACTGTCTGTATGCGTTGGCTGGCTGACAGCTCCCAGAAGCTCAGGTGACCCAGACCATCTCAGTTCTAGGTTTTAACCATAGAAAAATCATCTAAAAAATCCTAAAATCAGAAACTTTTAAATTTTTGATACAGAGACATCAGTTTCTGGTGTTGCAAATAATGAAAAGAGAATATTTAAAAGTATTAGAAATGGTGTCCTTTCACGTTGTTATCTACCACCTTAAATATCAGTGTTCCCTACATGAATGCAGTAGAGTGTAAATAAGAGACCTGGCCATGCTGAAGTTGAAACATGTTGTAATGAGATGGCAACACATTCAAGATAGCAAACATTTGTAATAAACAACCCTTGGCTCTATTTATCACTGCTCTGGGATATTAAGACACAGACGCTAGTCTTGAAACAGGACCATAAAAGCGAAGCCAAACACATTCAGAAACCCTTTTTCTGATAAGCACAATCTCACAGAGGTTTTTGCATGAGTAAAATGAATGTACTTGATTGAATGGTACCAAACAGTAGATAGGAAAGCTTGGCAAAAGTTTATCAGGACTTTGGGGGAAAAAATTCTAGTTATGTTAGAAAAGAAGTTGCTGAAATATGTTTAGTAGCAAAATAGTTATGCAGTGAAAAATATTTTTTTTTATAACCAGTATTCCTGAATATATCTAGATGAATATGTTCTTATGGCTCTGAAAAGTCACACAGTTATGTCAGATTCACTGAAGAACATAGACCTTCTTAATTATAAAATTCCAGTAAGTAAACTACCCACAAGCCAGCTTTGTTAAAGATGCAGGCAATCCAGACAAGGATGTAATTGTATTATTGTATAAACACAAGTTGATTTCATCAAGTGATTAAATATACCATGTATTAGATTCAATTCTTAATGTATGTAATCCAATCAGGTGATGTTTCTGGTTTGAAAGGTGGTGCATCTTGATTGAAATGAGGTGCTGGGTGCTGTGGAAACTACATCTAATGCAGCAGTGGAAGTGGCTGATTAACGGAAAATGTTACATAATATTCAGGAAGTGGCATCACAAATTTAATGAGTAACATGTCAATTAGAGTATAGTCCACTGCACGGCCTTTTCGTCTGCACTTAGGTATGAAATCACACATGTATACAGCATGCCAGTTTATATTTTATCTGAATTTTACCATTAATATGTTTTGGAAAAAAAAGGAGATAAAAGTACCATTAGAATAATCAGATGATGAAAGAGCTACTGTGTTTGGGTCTGCAAACATGCTATCTGCTTTAATGCAAACAAAAATGACTATGTTTGCTGAGAGACGGAATGGAGATGTTTGAGGTAAGTGAGGAGAACTCACACAGCTGACGACCACCTTAGATTTTGAAGGCTTTGCCAAATTTGTTCTGCTAAGGAAGAAAAAAAAAAATAAAAGAGAAAATATCTTTGCAGATAATTCAAAATCTAACAAATAACAGATCAGTCAAGAATCATCCCCAATCTCCTCGTGAATCCTAAAATACAAGTTTCATGGATCAGAAAGATGAGAGAGGCTGGGGGCCAAAGACACAAATAAACTTTGGTACAGAGGGAGAAAGTAGACAAAACCATAAATATTATAATAATAAGAGCCAACAATAGGCTACTGTATTTCAGGTTCACAATTTCCTGACATTTTAGGCAAGTGTAGTGCAATTGCTACAGATGTAATATGGCACGAAAGTGCTGGGTTTCCTAAACCAGGAAATGAAAAAGAATGTTTTTCCCGTTATTACTGAAATATTTTAAGAAAATAGGTGTCTGAAAAATATGTCTGGTGGTTTTTTTGTTGTTTTTTGGTGTTTTTTTTTTTTAATTTGACATACTAATCAACCTCAAAAAAGGCAGAGGTAATAAGGCTTGAAGAACCTGTGCTTCTCATGCCATTCATCCAAGTGTCTGTAAACTCTCTGTTAACTTCAAGTCCTATTGACACTGAGTATCTTACACAAGACTAATAGGAGCAATGAGAAATACATTCCTGTCCTGATTCTGTCTTTTGCTGTATGTGAAGCCGCAATGCAACTGAGCAGTTTTTCCCAAAGGATCATAATAGGCAACAACCTGAAAAAGAGAATGCAACCCCAAGGATTTTCCTCTTCATACAATAAAACATTACTGGAATAACACCAAAAGAATGAATCTCCAGCTGCTATATAAATATAGCTACACAAAGGAAAGAGGTGTAAATCCTACATTATTGTACATGTTCCGTCTCATGTATTCCCAAGATTTCTCAGTTCCATAAGTTTAAGAAGATGAAAGTTTCAACCTCCACTGCAACTAATACAATAAGCATGGAAGGCTCCGACATAAATTGCTTTTTCTTTACCTTTTTCTGTCAATGAACAGATAATAAATTGTCTTCCTAATGCAACCAGTCTTATTACATTCTGGAACTTAGAAGGCGGCAAATAATCACCTTTGCACCATTAGATTTGATTAAGTTAAACTAGGAAATTCCAACTGCAAAGCACTGAACTGAACATTTCATAGGCCAAGTTTAAATGAACATGAATATTTTTTCAATACTAATGACTTGAAGGGGTTTTGTTTTTACAGTTGTGCAAATAATTTTCCTAGTTGTTTTCTACAGGAAATTAATGTCAAAGATATATTTAACAGTATGTAAGCTGGCATAATACAGAGCAACAAAAGCAACCAACCATGCAGGTAAAGTTCTGTTCTTAAAACTGAAACCTAAAATGTTCCATCTTTTAGACCTCTATGTGTTAAGTGCTACTCATACATAGTAGGGTACGATAAGATTAATTCCTTTAATTCAATTTAATTGTACTATTATGAAATAATTTTTAAATGAGTGAACCTCTGATTTTCAGTTTTCAGGCATGTTTTGTTTTTTAATTAATAAATTTCTTTCAGACAACTCAAGTGGAAGAAAGATTATCCAACTATTGTGTCTTCTGTAATTTTATTTTATACAAAATATTTAGTCTAAATAAGTGGATTGTTTAAAAGTAAGGGTATACTTCCACGGTTTAAGTAACTTTCTGTACTACTTTCCAGATTAAATAGCTAATGTGCAACTAGGGAATGTGACAATAAGTCAGTCACAAAGACACAGACAGGGTGATTATAAAAATGACACTCTGAGCATGTGCTTAGGATCTCTGCAGGCCTTTCCAACTCAGAGTAAACCTTTTGGTGCGAAGATCACAACATTATTGCTACATGAATATGCTAGACAAAAGCCACCTTTGGATTAGATACATGAAGAGCACTCGTATCTCCTGATTGTACTGCACTTATACCCAAGGGGAATTTTTTTTTTTTCCTAAAGCAATACAGTCTGTGCATACCAATCACCCAAATCTGATCCACTAAAATCACTTGATATGGCTTCCAGGAAAGCAAGTCAATTAAGTTAATTCTTAGCTAACTAATAGGCCAGCGGGTTCATTTATAACTAGATAAGGACTATGAAATTGGTGTAGTTGCAATTTACTCGTGTCTATTCATACTTGTGATATATAAGCTTCTTTGTGTACTGTCATTGAGACCAGCAGTAAAAAGCAAGGATTACAGTATGGGACATACTGGCATCCTAATGTTATACTGCTTGTTTCTACTATTAGAAGGATTTGCATCACAACTAAAGATTTGCTTGTGTTTTTAAGTGAGGAAAAATTTATGGCTGCAGCAGACAATGCTAGCCCCACACCCAGTGTAGGTCTCCTAGCCCATTACCTAAGCTCAGATGAATAACAAAGTCTTAGTGGGTGGTCCTTTCCCCAAGAGATGCAACTTTTCTCATTTGGAGGGCAAAGATGCTGCAAAGCAATGGAATTCGACAAGCAGAACTGCTGTAAGGTAACCAGTGCATGTAAAGTTTCATTTTATGAGGGGTACTTTTTAATTTTGCTTGGGTGGGGACAGAAGATGACTCCTGACTGCTTGCTTGAATTAGGAAACATGACCTAATACATTTTTCTTACAGTGAAATGCAAAAACATAACATAAACCTTTTGAGAACTTGTTTTAACTTTCCATTTAATAAAGACATATAATTATTTAGGCTTTATAATAATGTAAGTTATTATGGAACTCCTCATTTTCTTCTTGCCTTATTTCTTAATGACTCTCCAGATTGTTACCTATGTGCGTACAGATACATATATTCACAATGAGGAGAAACACCTGATAAGTACTTTTCATCTCTGCATGAATTCTCTTTAAAACCTAGATCCTTGCTTTGTTGGCAGTTAAGTTTGTTAACCAACAAAACAGAACCTCATAGCCAAATAAAAAGAAAGTTCTTTGAGTTCCTTTTCTTTACATAAAGGAATAAGCAAGTAAAAAGGTTCTTAGTTATGTAAGTTTCAGTAGACAAGTTATTAAACAGTGTGAATGCAAACTGAAAACTTGATATTTTTCCGAGGCAATCAAAGGGTGTAAGGTGAAGAAAATTTGGCAGTGAAGTCAGAGATAGGAGAGAAATATAATCTTTTTTTATGATTCATTTTTCACACATTTAGCTTGAAAGAGTAGCTCTGAATAATTCTACTTTGGAATGAAGTGGCCTACAACATGAGAGACTTGGACTAAAAGCACACTCACCAACAAGGCTGGATCATGAATATTGTGTTCATGACCAGCAAATCTACCTGAAAATGTGTCTGTTTGCAAGCGCTTCCCTGAAATGGAGCAACTTAATTTGGTTGCCTTGCAGGATTATCTGATTTTGAGGTTGCTTAGACACTGATTTGTCAAACTCAAATTACTTTCAACAAAAGGTCACAGGTGCCTGCTAGTTCATTAGATAACTATTAGCCCTGATTTAGATTTGAAATTACTATAGATTTTTCACATTTTCAACATCCTCTGTCTTTCCAGGAACTTACCAAAAATAATGAAATAACAATGCAGGAAAATCACATTCATTAACACCTATACTTGCCCAGGATCTAAGTCTTGATTATAAGTACTTGTAGTTACAGAATGCTTCCTGTCTTCTTTAACACTGTTAGGGAAGTTATGTATTGTTTCTCTGTCACATTTCTGAGGGAAAAAGGCCTTTGTCCTTGCCTGCTGGTATAAACCTCTGGTAACAGATGAGCACGACATAGCTTCAGAATGGCAAGATTAAAAAAAAAATAATAAAATGCTAGCTGACAGATTTGTTACACCAGACCTCCATGATGAACTCCCAACAGTATGAATTTCTGAAGGTGTTCCTCTTATTGGGTGTTTGTATCCTAGTGTTTAGTACAAAATAAACCTCATATGTGCAAATAAGTTCATTAAAATTGCAAGAGCCTGTAGCACATTTGTAACAGCTTGCCCAAAGGTTAACATTTATAGATTTGCACTGCCAACATCCTGCTTTTATGGGGCACATTTATATGTTAAATTGCCTATTATGTTAAGCTATAAGTTCCCATTTAGCAGCACCAGGAATAAGATTTGACTATAAGTGTTTAGAGTTTATTAGTGCTATGCTAGCCTTCTCAACAGCTCAAACTTCCTACAGGCTGCAATTTTGCTGCATCCTTTACAGAGGTTCTTGTGTACCAGGTGTGCCTAAGGAACAGCTGAGGATAAGGAGCATGGGAAGAAATGTAAGACACTGCTCACTGATTGGAAAAAGGTGCCTTACTGCATCTCACCTCTAAGCGAGTCCTAAATGTCATGTTTAAGCAATGATTGCATCTAAAACAATCTCAGTAACATTCCCTTCTTGAGTTAACAAGACCAAAAAGGTCAGCTGAAAATATGCCAAGAAGAAGGGCGTTTTTACTGGTAAGTAAATATGTCTTGTTGCTTTGCTTTTGCTGTAGGTTACTTCCCAATGCATGACCTAACAGAGTGAAGTGTGATATACCAGCCACATAAGCTGAAATGGCAAATTTTAGCTGTATGTGCAGTTCTCAAAGGTAAGAGAAATGTATTTGCTAATGAAATTGTGTATCACTCAAACTTCCCTTGCTAACAGGTAGTTCTCAGAATATCCTGGAACTAAGGGAGTTACCAATATCAGAAAAACCTTTCAGTTCTAGGTCACCAGTTCATCAGAGCAGAGGTCTGATTTTACATATTTTAGAAACATCCATAAATATTTGCTCTCCTTAGTACTGACTGAGGTCTGTCAGTGGTGACTGACTATTAAAGTGACTTGACAAAAATAACAGAAGCTCAAGTCCTTAGCATAGGCTTTCTCTGCAATTAAAAAAAAAAAAAGCAAGTTTGATAAACTTCTTTCTGAATGCTTCTGTCAAAAACGAGAATCTGAGAACTTTAAGATGCTACTCTGCTCTTAAGCTTTTTCTAACCTGCTGAAAAACAGCATTCGAAGGAGATGTTCTTCACAAGCTGACCAGGCCAGTTTTGCAGACTTAAGTTCACCTATTGGGTGTAAGAATGATGCTCTGTGTTTGTAAATCATCAAAGAGCTTTGGAAACATAAGCTATTTAAAACCATTATTGTTGTCATAATTATTAGTCTGCAACTAGCTATTTACTCCAACCATAAGTGGAAAACAAAAATGGAGCTTCAGGTTGTTCATACAGAAAAATAAATATTTTCTGAGTGAGAATCACAAATGTATTTTCATAAAACAGGAACTTCTTAGTGGCAAGTAAAAATGATAGAAGTAATGTAAAAATCTGTTGGCACAGTCCATGGCTGAGGAGGACTACCTCAATTGCTGATTAAATTGGATTGCAGAGAGTTTTCAGTGCTGCTCTGCAGAGCTCAAAATTTTTCAGTGACTGTAGGAGTGGGAGTGAGGAAGGTGCTTTCTGTGTAAAACAGAATATAATTTCCAAGAGACAGAGGTCCCACACAAAAGCTCTGAGGTCTCTGTAGGAACCTGTCTGACTGAACACACCGACTTTGTTGCTAGTAAAGGCTGCAACCCCTAGCAAATGCAGACAGTGCTTTACCTATTAAGACAATCCATAGGGGAGAGACTTGAGGAAAGTAGCTCAGTAAGTTTTTTTTTAAAAAAATGACCTATTTAAAGTTACATTTTTCAAATCATTTAAGGAGAAGACTTAGTTAATGCTACTTAATCAAAGTTCTTTGCAAATAACTTAAAGGTGACAGGTCAGCAAAGACAAGCTTATTTAAAGACTGTATTTTAAGATTTAAAATGCTAAGAGTCTTACCAAGTCTAATCTGCTAAGAATTATAATAAAGTATAAGAGAAGTTCAAACCTTATTTATTTCAAGATCAGATTTATTATTTTTTGAAGACCTTACAGGCAAAGAAATAGACAAGAATTAACATGCTATTTCTCTAAAAGCATACAGTCTATCTACACTGGTGGTTGGATGATGATTGGTCACTTCTGTTATGCAGAATATTTAGGATTTCTTGTTGATAGTTCTCTACGGTCTAAGTGGGTTTCTGTGTTTAAGGTAGTGGAAATTATTTACTTTCAAAGTTCAGTATTTTTTATATAGACATAACATGACATAACATCTGTAAAAACTCTCCAACAGTGTGCTAATTCCAAGTTCTTCTTGGTTGTAAATTTATTTTTTTAAATAACTGTTGCTGTAGTTTGAAATGAAAATGGTGACCTTAACAAGCACCATCATTATTATGCTTTAAAGGGATTTATAGACACTCTCATTCACTCTGACATGCTGTATTTGAATGGATTGGTGTTCTGGGCCTGTTATTTTGCTGAAATCACTGAAAAAAAAGGGGCTATGAATTGCCCTGTGTTGCTTTCTTCAGATACATTTCATAATAAACCACTGCACAGTAGGATTCTGATTTCAAGTTAGTAATTGGAATGGTATTTTAATTAGAAATGTGCACATAGAACTTTACTTTTCCTATGTCAAAGTTACATGGTGAATATGTAATTGAGGAACAAAGCCCAAGTGATTTTCTGCTTTTTATTAGGATAATAAAGAAATGGGGG
>NW_010314116.1:26030-26275 GCF_000700745.2 Antrostomus carolinensis
ACTCCTGGGAGGAGAGAGAGTTCATTGCTGTAACATGCTGCTCACAGCTGGGAAAGGAGAAAACACCAGCTAATGAAACTGAGTGAACCACAAGTTCAAAATTCTAAAGAAGACTTGACATAACTACTGATATATTACTAGCCTAAATCCAAAATATAACTCAGCCTTGCAGTTGGGTCTGTGAGAGTGACAGAATCTGAATGCCCTTTTAATATCTGAACGCTATTTGAATTACAACAAGCTCA
>NW_010314116.1:26317-42443 GCF_000700745.2 Antrostomus carolinensis
ATTGTGCATTCTCTAAATCAGTGCTAGCCCAGCAAAAAATAATTGAGAATGCATTTTAGATCCATTTGAAGATTTGTGAGGCATATGTGTCAAGCATATTAAGAACAAAGCAGCAAATCCAGACAGCTTTTAAATACAAGATGATGTGCTTTAGTTTAGAATGAAGCAATCAGTGTTTGGAGAATGCTCTTAATAACACTGTCTCTCCTCTGGAAATTACCTATTCAGTGCAGGAAATTTCTATTTGATTATTTCTACAGGTAAACATTGTATTTGTGACATTCAGAAAACAACAGGAATTTACATAGCTGAGCCTACATGTACTGTTGTAGCATTTTCTTTCTCCTTTACATTTATAATAAACATGAATTATATATGGAGACAGCCGTGCTTTGTTTAAACTGCTGCACTAAGTACTCCTTGACAGCAGTAAATCAATGGTTTGCTTTCTTATACATTTGAATGAATGTAATAACTGGAATAAACAATTAATCTGATGGATACACAGGAAATCTCTGCAGCTAAGTAGAACTAAAAGAATTCTACTGTGCCATTGTTCATGATTGTCATTTGTTGATGATCACACACTACTGACTTTGTGTATCTTTGTCTAATTATTTGATTCTTAAAGTTCTTTTAGATAACTTATTCAGCATTCATTTTAACTGATGTCTGAAAAAGATTCTTTTCTCAATCTTCAACTAATAATCAGATTCCAGTTTCTTTTTTTTCCTACCTAATTAAATCTAGTGCTTCTGGTACTACTGCGATAAGCAACCAAGACAAGTGGCCCTAACATCTAGGGAGAAAAAATTATGTATTTCTCCCCCATGAAGCTTCTGCTTTCTCCAGTATAGCCTACATTCTTACCTTCAGCATGCTAATCATAACTTATGCAATCATATTAACTGAGCTCAACGCATAGGAGACATTCTTGGTCTCTGAGTCTGACAGTGACCAAATCTGTTTGGTACAGGACGAGTCCAAAGGCATGAGCTTGCCTTTGGGATGCAAGAGGCTTAATTGATAACAGTGCTGTGAAAGAAATTTTTCTTTGCTTTTTGCCAATGCTGTGAAAGGATTCTTAACAGTTTGTGTGCAGCTAGTGGTATTGATGTTTAAATGATCAAAAACTCAGCTTTGAACATTTTTGTCTTGAGGCGCGCATAATTTCTTATACTTTTTCAAAACAAAACCAAGCCATTGTATGGCTGCTGAAGAAAGGCAAAACAAATTCCTATGGATGGACACATATGTTAAAAACATAAAAAAATCCCAGCATCATTGCAATATTTAGAACTGTGTAAGAGTTCTCCTGGAGGAGACTTCAGTTGCAGCACAATGCAGTTGAAAAATAACCTCACTAAAAGCGTGATTCTGCTTTTTAAGTTTTCATGACTAAATGGAAGAGGTAGGGCAGTCTTCTGAGAGATTCTGGGTCTCCATCTCAGGTAGCTGAAGTCATTTGGCACCATGGGAACAAATACCCCCTATTTATTGCAGTTATCTTTGGCCATGTATACAAGAAGCGATTAAGACAGACATTTGCTATAGTCCAAGACTGTATGAAGGAGAGGGAGGAGGGAAATTACACGGCAAACACCAACCAGGCAAACATCCACATGCTAAATAGTGAATATTTTTTTTTAAGCTACAGCTTCTGCTGCTACATGACCATGTGCTGGACACAGCAAGGCTTGAATTAGGCACCTTTTATGCATTTTGTTTGTTTGTTTTCATTGTGTTCTGTGTGTGGGAAGGACAAGCCAAAGAAGTTTTTTTTAAAAAAACTTAAAAATGATGTAATGCATTCTTTAAATTTAAACTTTAAATTTAAGACGTATAGTGGTGTTGCAGTTAAGGAATTTTTTTAAGTGTTAAAGAGCTGTCTTTGGACATGTGCCTTTCTCCCTGTTCATTCCTAACTTCGGGAGAATGTGCAGCTGCATCCTGAAACAAGTTTTTTTTCACAGAAAGCCGAGTATAGAAAGCAACTGCCTCCAAGGACTTCCTATCATCAAACTAGAAGTCAACCAGAATTTCCCCAGCCATCCTCCTGCTGCTCTTCAGCAGCATCGTAGGCAAGTCCTGAACATTCAGGAAGACAATATATTTCTACCCATCCCACTTGCCAACTCTACTGAGAAACATAAGGCTGCTTTTCATTTGACAGCATGTTGTACAAAACACTTGTGAACAAGAAATTGAGTCTGTGACACAAGCGTTCAGGTTTCTCATAGTCACTGAGAATTATTACTCTGTCCTGTTATACACCAAGGCTGCAGGCACAAAGCCTGGCTCTACAGCAGCCTGCTTAAACCAGGGTTGCCTGCGAATCTAGAGTTCCAGACTTTGGATTTCAGTTGACGTCTAGCATTCAGCTTGGTCAAGATTCTGTAAATTCAGGCATACAAATTGAAAAGCCTCAGCCAATAGCTGACATACAAGTCATCTGCTGTCCTCTCTCTTGGATTACAGCACACTGGCTATGAAATCACTTGCTTCCAGCAAAATAGCTTCTGACCTGTAACTGTCTTCTTTTGTAAAACCTTGGCTAACAGTCCCAAAAGGCAGCTGAAACAGTGTAACACACCTGAAATTTAAAGGTTTGTCTCATGTTTAGGTAAGTTAAACCTCCAGAATCCAAACCATTTGCAGTTTTAGTTTGTAAACAGCAACAAAGGATGAACCTAGCTGTTTATCTTTTGTAATTAAGCGAAAGGCTAGATTTATAGGAAAAAGCAAAAATGTATTATTTTTTCCTACAGATTTTGGCTTTCTGTCTCAGAAACAAGCAGACTAGTGGACACTAGTATCCATGGTCAGGAGAGGGGGAGTGCAGCTTCTCAAAAACTCATTTTATTTTTTGGCAGATCCTTTTAACACCTGAGGTAAAAGTAGATTACAATAAGCTCTGCATCAATGTAGAGGTTAAGATGGTAAAAGATTTTTTATTATTATTACTATAAAAGACATTTCCTGAGCTATCTAATTTAAAGAAGTTGTCTGTTTCAGAGAGGTAATATTGCACTTAAATAGGAGCCCAGATTTTAGATAAAAATTTGTTTCATATACCAAAGTCAGAATTAACTTTTCAGTGGCAGATGGGAAAATATTACCAAAAACCAACTCTTTTTTGAAGTGTCCTGGAATGCAGTTATTACAGTTTTTAAGTCCAGAAAAGGTTTTATGTTTGGGGAGGATGAGGCAAAGCATGCCACAAATTCCTTCTACTAGGAAGAAATAGCATTTTTAAGTTGGTTGTTTCTTTGGTAATATTTATGAATAATCACACAAATTCCTCTATTGGTGAAGAAAACATCAAGAGTTGATTAATTTCAGTCTTTTTTGCTCTTTTAAATTCTTCTCTCACATTGCTTTTCCTTGTACTAGCTAACAATTTGTTCATATAGCTTAGATTTTTCCTGTCTGCCTTTTTTTTTTTCTTTCTTTCTTCCCCTAAAGCTACAGTAAACCAACAAACTTGTGAACTCTTTTGCCTAACATATGCCTTTATTTCAGGTCACTCACCTATTAATACGTCCCCCAAATAAGGACTGGAGTGTGGGAATTTATCATGCCCCCAAAACAAGAGCAAGATGCTTGCAGGTCAAAAATCCCAACAGCCTGGATTTTCCTCATGCTGATATATTAAAAACTGGATGGAAAAAAACTCAACAAGACGCCTTCATTTTGTCCTTGAAACCGCACAGAGAGAGGTACTTCATGAAAGAAGCAGAGGTATTTTTCCCATAACTTACAACAGGCCTATGTCACTTGTTGTAAGGATCTGCTGCACTTTAATCCTTAAGGTTATTCACTGTATTTCCACTTACTAAGCCACTTATGCTCTCTCTCTCTCCATGCCTCTTGTGCTGTCATACACATTAGCATGCTTGTAAATGCAAGTGGGCATTCCTAGCTGAGCTACTACTATCAAAAGATAATCTTCCATTTTCATTTCAGGCTATGCTAAAAGTTTCTTAGAAATTGGCATAAATACACAGCGTGCTGAAGTGGCCATAGTCACCAAATTCATAATTGGATGTCTCATTTTTCATAATAAATTTAATGTTTAGTCCTGCATTAGGTAGCTTAAGAAGGCATGGTATCTTATTATGGATTTCTCCAAGTCACTCAATGTCAAATGCACATTTTAATGAAAAAGTCTACTTTAAAGAATGAGAAGCTGTCCAGTTAAAAATCTTCCAAAGGTAAACTTTTACTGGTTTATGAAAACATAATTACCAAGCGAGAGAGACAATGTAAGTTTGATGGTTGGCTAAGGTTGATGATTACCAAAAGCCAAATGACAACAAAAATAAAATAGAGCTTTGAATTAAGATGACTTAATTTTATTTCCCTTCTCCCACTGACTGGATTTAATAGCTTTTAAAGACAATGCTGTTCTGCATGACCACACCAGTACTGCATCTTCTGAGATGTGAGTCCTCCTCTGCATTTTTTCTGAAATATAGTGAAATTAAAATGACTGATAATTAAGTTTGTAAAACAGTTTGGCAATCATGAAGGTGAGCTTAGTTTTGATACGGCCAAAAGACTTGATGGCATTAATTTTTGTTATATTAGGGGGAAAGAAAAATGTCAATTCCCGGACAATGTTTACTGGCTAATCTAAGGCCTGGTTGTCCTTGCATTTTGTTTAACTTCTTTAC
This sequence comes from Antrostomus carolinensis, assembly GCF_000700745.2. Classification (NCBI taxonomy): domain Eukaryota; kingdom Metazoa; phylum Chordata; class Aves; order Caprimulgiformes; family Caprimulgidae; genus Antrostomus; species Antrostomus carolinensis. The sequence continues at coordinate 30,994 of NW_010314116.1, forward strand.
AGATGTTTGATGGAATGTGGACAGATAATTGAGAGCAGGATCAAGTCTTATTCCTGGAATGGCTTTTAAGGCTACTGAAGTAAATGTTCTCAGTCCGATAACATCAAGAAAGCTTTAAGTAATGGAACATCTTGTATTGTGGTCAAAGAGATATGAAACATAGCACTGTAATAACAAGGCAGTCTTATTATCAAGAAATATGCCAAAGGAAGCCAATAGCGTTCTCATTAAAAAAAAATTTTAAAAAATGCAATCAGAATTCAGAAAGGGAAAATTGATTCAATTCTTTAAATCCATGAAACTGCATGCAGCAATAAAATGTGTTAAATCCAGTAGCACCTAGTCACTATTTCCTTTTCCTTGCGTATACAATGTACTCGCTGTCTGTTTCAGTTCCGTTGAAGGTGATAATCACTTGCTGCCAAACCAAAAGGAAAAGCAAACCATTATTATTCTTATGGCAGTAACAGGGTTTTTTGCAATGAAGGAGCGTGTGCGGTCCAATTATTTGACTTTCTGTCAGAAAACTGGATGTTACTATGTTTGTTTTCTGCTTTCCAGTCAACGTGCTTACAGCACTGCATTTTCTAATCTTTCTGGTGCACAGGCTGACATTGCAGCACCACAGTATAGTCTGTTACCTTCTGTCACATCTGCTTAGATCTAAAGTAACATGTATATACTAAGACACAACCTGATGAAACACAGCACATCGGCAACATAAAGTCATGCTCTTTCCTGGCCTTGGGGACAAGCACAGAAACTGAAATTCCAACACAAAAGACATCGCAGGCAATAGTACATTTGTTTACTGGATTCATCGATTAAATCTGAATATTTTCAATAATGAAAGTTGGTAATATTTAATTAAAACATTTGTTAAAATGTATTATTTCAACATATGTTTTTCTCATTGCCTATTTTGCAAATGTCAATGGGAAAGTCACAAATGAACAGCGGGCCAATCTAAGTCATTCCTACTGCTTATTAGAAACCAATTCAATATGTGATTAAACAAGGTACAAGCCTTTTTCTAATCCTATTAATGAAGTGAATTTTATTTTAAAGAAATATTTTTTTTTCTGTAGAAAGATAATCTATAGAAATCATGTCATGACAGATTTATCAACAAATTCAATTAAACTAAAAGCTAGAACGTCTGCACTAGCAGAATTGTACAAGAGAAATGGCTTCATGAAGTTAATGATAATGTATTATGTCTCCTGATGATCCAGCCTTCTGATTCCAAGTAAGATTTAAAAACAGGAAAAAAAAAGACCCAAGTCAGAATCCTTTGCTTTATCAAAACACAAAAGAATATAACCCTTTTAAAAATAACTTTTGAATGGTTCATCCCATTGAGAAAAAATGCTCAAGTATTATAAATTTCCTTGATCCTTGGTAGGGGATCAAGCTGGTACAGATCAGAACTAATATTTATTAAAACCTTTTATTAATAAATCTGGTATTATCAATAGAATCCAGCCTTTATTTTTTAATTACAGATAACTACACAACCACTGCCAGTAATATTCCACACACTCCCATGAGGTGAGTCACGGTTATGTGGATGGAGCAAAGGGGAGGCCAAGCACATGGAGAGCAGCTGCAAGGTAGATGTGAAAGATGCTCAGGGGTGTGTGTATGATATTGGCATCTTTGTTTGAACACAGCAGCCACCACCTATCTGGACTATAGTGACAATGTTAATTTATGATCAAGATTAATTTTCCATGCCCTGCCAGATTAACATATTTGCAGCCTGGTTTTGGACAGGCACCTGAATTCAAGTAACTCATGTATGCTGAAAAGCCTGATAAGGAAAGAAAAAAGCTGAAGAGCTACCATTTGAATTTATTTATTTATTTTTAGGTCAAGAGTGGGAAAAATACCCCACCTATTGTATTTAACTATTGACCATATCATTGATATTTGAAAAATAAAGGACTCTCCTTTTCTGTTGGGGTACTGCTGGATCTTGGTTTGCTCATAGTAGTCATTAGAAGAAAAATAAGAATGTTTTGCTGTTTGAGCACTGGCTGCTTGTTATTTTTCCCATGTTGTGTATAGGTTGCTGTCTGTTTGTTAAAAGACAAAAGAAAATCAATACAAATGTTGAAAAGGAACCTTCTGTATTCAACTTTGCAAACAAAGTTCTTAAATAAGCACCAAGAAAAGTAAAAGTAGAAGCAGTAAGAGTAGAAAAAAATAAGACTGCTAGACTTAATTGCCAGTGTACACATAAAGCAATATTGCTTTTTCGAGTATAGAGAACTGAGTAGAAAAAGTGAAAAAGTATTTCCAAGGAAAATAAAAATGGATTGATAACATACATTTGCATTTCAGCTATGTTTATGTCCTTTCATTCAATACTGATGTATCTTAAGCGATTTGTTGATACAGGAGAAAATTAAGAGAGAAGAATTAATTCCTCAAAATAGAAAGAAAAAGGCATGATTTTTTTATTTCAGTTGTTGGGAAGAATTATTGAATCACCTATGTAATCTTTTAGGTTCTAGTCTCTGAATATTTCAGTGCATTCATCGGGGCATTCTGAAGACGAAGAAACTTTAAATAATTTATGATACTCTCAGGAAAAAAAATGACAAGTCTGAAATCCTATGTTTTGGTGTTTTGTTTTGTTTTGTTTTTTTCTTTAAGCTAATTCTACAAGAGAAGTAAAACATATGGGCATATTCCCTGCCTGCTCCTGAATTAAGATACTGATAAAAAAAAACAAAACCAAAACAAAACCAACAAGTAACAAACTAATTCTTATAGCTTTATAATTAGTTATAAGAATATTTTTTATACACCTTAATTGACATCACAATGCAGAAGGCTTAGAAAAAAATACAGGGAGTCTTTTCAGGTAAGAAGCAGAGCATATCATTTGCCTGAGAAAAACTTATCTACTAAGAGTAGAATTAATGATGTCTAGTCCTACGCTTTTCCTAGATTCCTGTCCTATTTCACACATAATTTGTAAGTTTTTTGCCAAGACAGAGCTGCCCAGCACAATTAGACTTTCATGTACTAATGAGAGCAGGAAGAGCTGCCAGCAAAAAAGACAAGCAAACCAATCCTGAGATACATAACAGTTTGCTGGGAGGGTTAGAAAAGGTACATCTGAGGATGAGTTGGGGAAATAAAAAGCCAGCTATGTGGTCTTTTGTTCATTGACACTATTTCACAGGTAATATGTAATAGGGGAAAAAAAAAAAGGAGGAAGAACACCAGCTATTAGATAGTGATATTTGCCGGTTCTGTAGCATTCAGTTACCTCCTCTGATGTCTACCTTGTAAACACTTAGATATTTGAGAAGCAAGAGTCCAAATGTGAGAGTAATATGAGCTAATGTGATGGACTATAAGAAGCTTTAAGCTTCAGTTACCTTTCCCATTTCTTTTTCAGTCTTCTCATCCTTCTTCCACTTCCCCAACCTTCTCTCTTTTAGTATTAAATAGTTGTTGATAGTAACTTCTCCAATGAAAAGTGAGCAGAAGGAGGGAAGCGTATTCATGATTACTGTGGATGTTTAAATAGGGAACACCAGAATTTAAAACTGGATGTAGTGCTTTGTAGATGCAGAATTCTATAGAGAAAGGTGTTTGTGTGTGTGTGTGTGTTTCATGAAGAGTTTTGTTAACCTCTGTCTTTAAAAAGCTGGCACCAAAGAGTCACAGTCTAGGCTCAGAATCTGTTTACTTTTTTGCAGCAGATGAACAAGATTTGTCTATTAAAGTCACCGTACACAAAATGGTATCTCAAAACATAATTAATTCTTTAGGTCCTGTAAAAGTAATCATTATAAGAAGAAAAGATACTTATCTACAGTTGATTTTGCAAAAAATAGTCACTACTTTACTACTGTAAAACTGAAAGTTATTGTTAGTGTTTTTTGAACACGCTTTGCAATGAACACAAAAATAATTTTTCCACATCACTTGCAGCCCCAGACAGTGTTGGTGATTTAACATATACCCTGGTAACATGCCACCAATAGATACTGAAAAAATGAGAGAAAATGCAGATCCAGAAAACCTTTTAATTCAAGCAATTAAAGAGGTGCAGTTCTGAGCAAAGCAGTTTGTGTTTATACTCTACATGCTATGCAATTAAAAAAAATAAATCAAAAGCTCTTTCGGGACTCTGCTTATTTTTTAATGAAATCAATGTCAGCATCTAGTTACTAATAAGAAACTCTCAATAACAAATCCATGCAAGAAAGAAAGTTATTTCAGCTTCAGGCTGATAAAAGGATTATTAGAAAACAGCTCTCTCTGTGTGCCTGCATGTGTGTATGTCTCAATGTTTAAACAATCTTGAAAAATAATACTTTTGACACCATTCACCTCAAGCCCATATAAACAGGACTGTCTCATCCCACTAAAGGCAAATGAAGCCATACATCTAATGTGATGGATTCAGGAGCGTATCTCGGACTGATGATAATGGCTGTAATAAACACACACACACACAAATCATCCTTTTGAAATATCTAAATGTGATGGATTCAGGAGTGTATCTCGGACTGATGATAATGGCTGTAACACACACACACACAAATCATCCTTTTGAAACTATGCTAAGATTTTGTAAGAAGTTTTCATAATAGTTTTGGGGTTGTTTTTCTTTTAAGACTTTCCCACTGCCAACTTACCATACTTGCTAGGATTTTCTACAATAGCATACAGCACACTCTGCTGTAGACTTGCTATGTAAAACACCAGCAAAAAAGGTTGACATAATGACTCATTACAATTTAAATCTTATTATACAAAGCTTCATCCAAGTCAATATACACAGTATAGAACCACAGGGGCACATTTTAGCCTGGTGTGAGAGGAATGAGACATGCAATTCTCATTATGGTTAATAGAAGAAACACATCTATTGCCTCATGTAAGCCCCTGGAAGTGCACCTCACAATTCATATTCAAATCACATTGGGCAGTGGCTACTCCAGTAAACAGTCCAAGGAAAATAACTACATTTCAAACTTTAAAGTTCATCTGATTGAAAATTTTTGTAAATGACATTGCATTGTATTGATGACCTAGAGTAAATAAATCAATGGCAGTGATTATTAGTTCTAATTGCTATAGGAATAAGTGGAGCCTTTCAGGAGCTTAAAAAGGGAGGGACATACACCACATTAACATGGATCATATCTTTCCTCTCCTCTCATTATCTTTACTGGCAGACTCCTAACTTTTCCCTTCCTAGACTCTTATAGACATTGTTGTCCACACAGAAATGGTTATTACTGAACCTGGCCACTCCCTTACTGAATCTTAGGGTCTTTTTAAAATTATTTTTTAATAAACTATTCTAGAAGACTAATAGCTTATATACTTATGGTTTTAGTTGCTTGTTTTACTAATGGCTTGTTCCAGATAATTAAAGGAAATCTCCAGGAAATCTCTTTCTTCTGTTAAGTAGGTTGCACAAACAGCTTCAAGGAGAATGCATCCTTCCAGCAATAAATCTGTACTTATAACTGCCAAGTCTATTTGCATAGTCTAGGGTGGTATGCTTGTAACTTCAGTTTTATTTTATTATTGTAGATTCATGTGCTCTTGAAAAGATATATTTATTATTAATTATTAGGGATTTTTTGAAAAAGCATCCTGTAAAATCTTTTTTACTTATGGACAATGCTACTGTAGATTATAATCAGACATAGTTTTTACTGGGAATATCTACATCAAAAAGAATTAAATTATAAAAAGTGCAACCCATCTTTCAAGTCAACAAACGATTCTCCTTTTAGTGCTTCAGTGCAATTAAGGGATTAGATTTACAAATGTGAATGCAAGATCCAGCTAATATTTCCAATGTTTTAATTTTTCCTAGTTTTTGCAAAAGATAAGCCCCTTAACTCAATTTTAATTCAGATAGCTCACATTGCTTACAGAACTCTAAGGAAAAAAAAACAAACTTCAGTTATCAGGGAGGTATTTTGAAAAAAAAAGACCAAAGTTGCATGTGTTGTGAAAGCAGAGTCTAACTCAAAAACCAGATTTTATTATAGATGAAAGCTATATAGAATGTGTGTTTGAATTCATTTCCAAATGAATTCAAACGGCTCTTGTTAAATCCTCCAAGAGCAGAAAGGTGTAGGTTACCAGTGCAGTACGGCTTCTGCAAAAAGTCAGCAGCATCAGGAATTCAGCTTCATTGCAGAGATTTAGCAGAGAAGCAGTAAAGCACCCCTTATCCAAAGGGCTTGCAAAGGCACTTTCTAAAAGAGCAGGATTTCCATTGTGTCTGTGTTGTGAGTTTGGCAGAGATATTCATCAGCCATTATTGATTTAGAAGAATGCATGGCTGCAGTGAGGAGGATTGATCTGAATCCTGCCTTGGCTAAGTTAACTATTGAGGGATCTATTCATATCAAGATGAAGCACTGAAGAGTGACCTACAATGATAGGAAACGGGTATCTCTTTCTTCTTTAGAGTGTGTGTGAGAGACTCTCGTTTGTTGTTCTTGGGTTTGGAGCTTTTTTCTACCCCCATTAGCTTTCAGAAACATTATCTTTGCTAAGTTTAGTATTCCTTGATTCTGCTGGGCAACTCTTTAGGGAACTACAGAGTAGCAGTTTCCTCTGAAATTATCTGGTAAAGGGATCAAGGAGAAAGAGCTATTGACATTCTATTCAAGCTTCAGTCTTCTGAAAAACTTACGAAAGTGGCAAAGGAGTCTGGCTTAGCTGTGCTTTCTTAATCAGCCCTCCCTGTCCCCAAATGTCCTAGTATCTGCCCAAGTTACTTCTGTGGTCAGTATTGCCATCCTTGCCTTTCCTGTTTATATTTTGCTTATTTTCCAGAGGAATCTGCAACTCAGAGACAGGACCATGAGCTAAGTGGACCCAGGAGAACCATTCTTGCATTCTCCTTGCTGAGGTCCCTTACCTGGATGGCAGTTGGGTTTGGACCTCTCAGCTCTGTAATCATGTGGACCACATTTCACCTGCACCTTTTTGTCCAGCTTGTATCTTATATCTGCAACATCTTTCTGCAGATTTTACAAGTAACAGATTTTCCTTACTGACAGCAATCAGAAATGCTTTTGCAAGGAGCATTTCTCTTCCTCTCTTTGTAGCCTTTCCTTTTTTTTAGCCATTTCTGTCACTTCACAGATAACCTGACTGTCATATGCCTTTATGGCCTTTCCTCCAACTCGTCATTTCACATGAACTACTGATACATCAAGTGCCATCACTGATTAGCTTCTGATCTCGGCTTGTTCAGCTATTTACTGGAGTTAGGGACAAACATATTTGCTCTTTGTCTTGTGCTGTTCTTCACACTCTAGATGTCTTTTCTACAAAAACACATACAAGACCATTTCAGGGTTTTCCCTGCAGTCTTTTTCAGGGAGAAATAAGTACCTTTTGCTTACATGCTGCTTGCTCCATCTTTATGGCTTCCACTTGGCTGAACAAACACACTTAAGGAGATTTTTATCTCCTCCAAAAAAATACCCAAACCCCAAACAGATGTATCTTTTGTTGTTTTCCTGTTAGTCCCACTTTAAAAGACTGTTACTATTCCCACAATAAACTCAGCACAGGTAAGACTGTGGATGTACAGAGTATACCCATTATGGGAATTAAGGTATTTATAATCTTCAAATTTTGTAGATATCTATAACTAACTTGTATTTGGTATGCAGCTTGTGACATCTTTTTCTTTCTGGTTATTGCAGTGACTAGCACAACACATTCCCTGATCTGTAAGCAGGGCCTCTGTATGCTACAATACAAACAAACAGTAATATTATTCTTACTATAAGGACATTCAAAAGCAAGACCAAGGAGTTACAGTTTAAGACTGGTTTGTAATAATTTTAAACAAATATAAAATATATAATTTAGAATGTTACCTTTAAAACCAGATTACTCAGACCTGACAGCTTTGTAAAGCAATAAACAGAAAATAACCTTTTCAAATAAAGAATAAGCATGGAATACAATGATTCTGAGTAGCTCAAGATCTCAAGATCTTTACTTCATTACTTGGTTTACTTTACCTCAAGATCTTTGTTATTTTAAGTACTTTAATCTTAAGAAATCTGTATATGTGAACTTACTTTCCCCACTTACTGTGCTTTGCTTCACATGGTAGAGCACCAGCTGTTAATGGGATTTTAGTCCCAAGGACCAGACTAAAGTCAATCTGAAATAAAATTCTCTCAGCCATGCATAATGTGGTTGTTGGGTTTGCATTTCAGGGTAAAAAATAAAATAAGATTTTTAAAAAATCAGACAGAATACCCTTTTGAAATTCTTAATCATGAGAAAAAATATTACATACCTTCATTTGCATGGATTCCTGTGAAATGGACAAAAGAAATCCAAATCACTCTTTTTTATGATTAATTAAACCAGGAAGGAAATATTAATAGTTCAGTTCTTCCTGAAAGAAGACACAAATTCAAGATGGGCAAGAGTACTGAAATCCAGAACATTGAAGGATCCAATATGTTGCTGATATTTTTTCTTTCAAAAAATTCTGCATTGTGATGCAATGAAAAGCTCTGGCTTTTGAGAGTTTTATTACATTTTATAAACTTCTCATCTTTGCTGCTGAAACCATCAGACTACTTACTGTGTTCAAAATAAAGTGGCCATTGTAGTGAGTTCACCTTCAAATCATCCCATATTTCATTTATATTGCCTTTACATTTATGAGTCGTAGCATATTGATTTCACCTTTACATTGCACTGAGTTTGACTCTCCCTTAATAGACAAAAATTCTATTTGCTTTCTATAAATCCTACTATTTGTATTTCTTTCCTTCTCTGAGCTGTAATCTGTGACTTTACAATAGGCCACTGCTCAGTAAAATGGTGAGGTGCTAGTTCAGCCTAATATTGTTCAAATAAAGAAAAAGTCTAACTGCCAGTCTGTTGTTACTAGCGCTTTTCTAGTACATGCGCTTTTCTAGTACATGCTCTTTAAATTATCTGACTTCCCAGTAAGTTGAACAGTGAAAACTGTTCAGGTAATTACCTCATACAATATTTGATCCCTTCACAATGTTCAGTGTTGGCTACTGTTCTCTGCTTCATACTGTGCAGTTCCAATTTGTCATTCACCTTCTGTAATGTTGACTACTACTGAATTACACATCACACTGCATTCATTCCTTCACTGTCTTGGATATAACACACAGGACTGGATCATCATTAAAACATCCTTCATCAAATTTCTTCTTTTCTTCTAAGATCTTTTTTGGTTCTCTAAGGTGGCTACAGGTTTCTGATCCATGACCTGAAAATACAGCACCAGCTCTATTTCACATGGTTAACAAGTGAACATGCTCCATAGCATTTCTGTCACTGGAGCCCCACCAACTCGTACCTCTCCCCTGGGTCTTCCTGCTTCTTAACTTACCTGTTCTCTGTCAAAAGCTTTTGTCATATTTTTACCAGGAGAGCTATAACTTTGTATATACCATTTTTTATTAAGGAATCAAGTGAGATGTTAGACCCCAGTCACTTTTGCCTTTTTTACTCTTGTGCAGAAAGAAAAAAGAATTTCAGGCAGGATAGATAGTAGTCCCACACAACAGAGAAATATGCTTTTAAAAAATAATTTGAGACAGAACAACATGTAATTAACTCATTATTCTTTATAACTGTTGACTGTCTCCATATTCAGCTTGATGTTTAGCCCACGATCCCAGTGAACCAAACCTGGGGCTCCTTTGAAATATAATGAAGTACATAAAGATTAGCCCAAACTGAATTGTAAGGATTTGGTTCCTTTAATATGGTTACAAAGAGGAAAGAAAAACCTATTAATAGAAGATATTTTGGTTTTGTTCCTTCTGACGATGACAGCCATGAACAGCTCCATTCAGGGAAAAAAGACCCCTTTCAGCTTTTAGTGCCGAATTATTACACTGCACTGACCAAGTCAAGCATCTTGGTTTGCCCATGCTTCACTTTTCCTCTGGAGAAATGCCATTATGCACTGCTTACTGCCCTCAGCCTTTTGTCAGCTTTGGTCTCCTTACAACTTCTATAAATTGAGAAATTTCTTCACCAAAAGTGAAAACGAGATCAGCATCTGTTTTGGCAAAGTGCTTTTCCAACCCACTGAATAATGAATGCAAAAAAAAAATTGAACTTATGAACAATTTATATTGTAGATCTCATTGGCTTTTCTTTTCTTTCTCTCATTACAATGCAACTGAATTAGTATCTATGACATTCCTTTTTTAACTTGTTTTTAAAAACAGATGTTTTGATGAAATGATAAATGCATCTGGAATCAGCATAAATATAACAAAGAAAAGAGGATTATTATCAGCTCTTACGTCAAGAAGATGTATTGGTATTTTTACTAAAGTGGAAGACCTGACCTAACTTCTTAGTAATTAGGACTATTTCTATAAGTCAATAAAAAAGTGCATTTAACAATAGTAAAATTTTTAATGCCTTTGATTAAAATAGATTTTAGCAATATAGCCTCAGGCCTCGTACATCAAAGTCCAGAGAAGCAATCATCACAATAGTTGGTGGTTAAAAAACCCATTTTGTTATGGGCAATTATATGAAATAGTACTGGAAAATCATCTTCTATTCATTTTAATCAGGGGCTAGTATTTTAGCAGGCCAATAAGCCAATAAGTCAACCAAAGAACAGATTAACTAAATGGAAGGTGCATGTCAGCACATAGAATAGCTGCTCAGTTGCCCCATTCTTAAACAGATAAAAGGTATGACTGCTGTATATCCCTTCAACTTCATGTTATTCCTTATAGTGCTAGCTTCCAAACCAAGTTATTTCTCCAATGGTCTCGAAACAGTAGACTGCTCATTGCCTCATAAGAGCTGAACTGCTGTTGTTCAGGAAAAGCTGCACAGTAAAATTGCATCAATTTGCTTCACTGAGAATCTATCCTATCCTTTGGCCTCCTTACTTCCACCCCAGTGTATGTTTGAAGAGCCTTCACCTCATCCAGAAAGCAGCCCTTATGGCTGATGGAAGTTCTGTACCTGTTACTTGGCACCTGTTTCATTTAACCTCAAGTGTATCCCAACTTGCTACCAGATAAATTCAATTAGCTTTTACACATGGAGTTATGAAAACATATGAATGGTGGGGGAAGCGGTATTATCACGAGGGAAAAAAGCTGGTCTAAGTTGAGCTACCCGTCTATCTCTTTGACAGCGAGGCAGGAGGGAAGCATGGCAGCATTGTTATACAGCACACAGATGAATGATGGCTGAACAGAGCTTTCAGGCCTTTTAATCTGTTCTTTGATCATCTCTGAAATAGATCAAGGCAAAGCCATTCCTTTCCTCTCTGACAAAAAGTACTTACTGACTTCTCTGTATTAAACATAGCTTCCTATTCTGGAGATTTGGCTCAGGAATATCACCTACTTACTCCATTTCACTCTGCTCAGTATAAAGGCCTGACCCTGGAA
>NW_010314116.1:42485-86754 GCF_000700745.2 Antrostomus carolinensis
CTGGGGCATGTACTTCCTGAACTGAGGCAGATATGATCGATAAAGGAAGCCATAAAGAATGCTGAAAGGAACTAGTGAGAATGAACAGAATTGTTTGTATATCAATGTAGACAGCCTTTAAAACTAAACAGAGGAATTCTAACAAATGATGCAAGTCATGAAAGTTGATATTATAAGAATCAATAGATACCTGGTCTGAAAAAGCAGTGATGACTGGAGTACATTTATCAAAGTCCTTGCACTCTCAAGAACAGATATTGCTGTAGTGTATGTTAAAGATGGACTAGGGCATAAAGATAGAGTAGCATGAGGAAACAATCCATTTGAGTCAAAATCACTCTTGAAAAGAATGATAAATAGCCATTGAGAGCCTATGAGGATTCTTTCTATGCAGTCCAAAAGGTTACCTTAACTCATGATTGATATCTTGATAGTATTTAATATACAAAGGGACAAAACCAACCTGCAATTATTAAATTTTCTCTCATTGGAGAGAAATGCTACTGGTAACAGTTGGGACCATATGTGCTTTGCTGTGAAAGTTCACAGGGTTCTTCAACAAAAAGTTATCAAACTTGCAAGGTAGGATGCTACTTTAGTTGCAGGTTTGGTAACTAGTGAGGATATAAATAAGTGATAGAAAAATAACCTTGTTGTTGAAGGCATCCTGATTTTGCTCAGTTTAAATGTAATGAAGAACAGAGAAAAGAGAGTCTTTGACAGACATATACAATCTCAAAAGAGCAACAAAAAAGGTAAGGAAATGTTCTCTTAGTTTATTATTGGTCTCTCTTCCTGCTTTCACAGATTTTGTTCCTAAACTTCTTGAAACAAAGCATTTGGAGAATGCAAAGTGCAATATAACCTATGGTGAGAAAAAAGACCTGTAATCCCAGTGCTTTATCCAGTTGTTCCCTCTATTTTATGGTAATGTACGGTTTTGAATGCTCCAGCCATACATATGCACGGGTATTCAGTTCTGTATCTGAAAATTATTCCTATTGCACCACTGACTTATGGATACTAAATCCAAATCCTGGAATAGCTCACAATTCATCAAGTTAACAGTAGTAGCATTGGTACAGGGCATAAATCCATATTTTGACATCCTGAAGACAGTGTTAAGTTTTCTGTTATCTTATTAAATTGTATCAGACTTGCCTTGCATAGAGTACAACCAGGCTTGATAAATGCTTGGCTTCAGCTACACTCTCCCATTTATTTTCACACTGTCAGACTTAATCCATAACTGCTGTTCAAAGGCAACAAGCAGGAGATGAGGGTGCATCTTGACTCAGCTGGTAGCTGGCTATTGGCAGCCAAAAGCTACAATAATTTATTATTATTCAGACTGCATCTTGACATAATTTATTTTCATTTTTTATAATCTATTCTCTAAGGATAAACAATTTATAATAACACGGTTTAATTAATTTTTATTTTGTGTCAATTTGCTTAATCTCATTGACTGGAAAGTATGGATTTTTATGAAAAAACCCAACCATAGTATCTGAAAAACACACAGAGGACATAAAAGCAAAACTCAGATTGCTGGAGTTAATGTAAAAGTCTACGAACACGTCTTTTATTTTTACTGCTCAACTGCAACAGACAGGCTTGAATTATCTTGAATACTTTAAAGTGATGGGGGTGGTCTCACACTGGATTTCACTTCAGCATAGTCTTTGGCTGGTTCCTTCTCCGTTTCATATCTGGCATTTAATACTAGGGACAGGCATAAGAAAAGAAAACTCATTTTACCATGAGGGAGCCTGTGTATGTCCATCACGCAACAAAAGTGCATTTTCCTTTGTCTATGGCTTATGTGGAGACAACATTTTGGATCCTAAACCGGCTTAAAAAGTTACATCCAAATACATTTCCTCAAATGAGCTGCCATAGAGATGTAAATAAAACAACCTAATATGGATTTTGAGCATCAGCTCTTCCCATACAGAATCATGCCCACAAATAACAGTTTTCCTTATATTTTGATAATATTCCTGCCAAGAAATGGCACTATGTTGAATAATCAACAATATGATTGGTTTTCTGCTAGGATAAATATTGAAATAATAAAAAAATAGAAATCTGTAAGCATATGAGTTGAAATTTGTAAAACCTTTCTATTTAAGGTGTTTATAAGCAGCTGAGAAGTTAAAAGGTCCTTATTAGGTCCTCATTTATGGCTATTTAGTCATAGAAGTTCTATCAGATATTTCTCTACCAGATGCAACCTTCTAACAGATGCTGTCCAAAGAGCCCGAAGTTAGTATCTGTGTTAAGTAATACTGCTGCAAATGACAACCTGATGATTGTGCTTCTGCATATCAATTAAATAATAACCTATATGGAATAATAAAAGATATATAAGCCATCTCTAGGAGACATAACACAACTCATCAGTATTACCTTCAGGTATTTTCCCTAAGGCAAAGAAAACACAAGCAGTATATAAATACACAACAGTGCTATGAAATTAGTGGGAAAAATGTTTGGCTTGTTGTCAGAACCCCTCAGCTGTTTATTTTCCTGGGAATCTCCTCAATAAAAAGCAGCAAGAACTAGTGGGCGGCATGGCCCACACAGCAGGTGTTAGAAGGCCCGTTGGTAGAAAGCCTTTGCTAGAGAGAAGCCACTAGGCTGGGCTCCCTACCACCTCTGCTCTGACATTTCTTTCCCATGCTCTTTACATACCAGTGCTATTTATTTTAGTTGGTATATAGATTAATAGAGGGTAGGGTGTTTCTGCATACCAGGTGCTAGCTTATCTTTCCTTTACTCACAATTTGATCACATACAGGAAAAGGAAATACAAAGATTTTGTGCTCACAAGAAACGATCTGGTATGATTTCCTCATATTCTACATTGCTTTAAAAAAATAAAGCAAACTTAGGAAAACTTTAGTAATACCGGTGCCAGAGTCTAAAGGTAGCATCACAGTTGATGGTCACTCAGACAATGTCCACCTTCCTTGAACTGCAGCTAAATCGTGGTGGCTGGACCCTCTGAAGGGGTTTGTACACTGAGCGGCAGTGGAAAAAACCTCTGTAACAACAAAAAAAGAGAGCTTAGCACTCTCACTGGAGAGTTTTAAGATTAGATCAGACCAGTCTCTTGATGACCAAATCAAAATCACTGTCAGTCACTGCCACTTCTCCCAAGGTGCCCTTACCCTGCTTGCTGAGCCTTGCAAGGACACATCTCATGCCTTGGCACCCATCAGCTACATGCTCTGGCCAGGCACTTGTGTTTGTCACCACACTTTTGTGCTCTCATGGCACAGCAGACTGCCAGGTGCACACTTTGAGGATGTCTGGGTTGGACAAGGGTGTCAGAATGAGGCAGAAGGCTAATCCTGCCTCTGGTGGGCAGCGTGAGTGGACAGAACAAGCTCTTCACATTTCAGGACTCTTTTTTGTGCTCTATGATATTATACTGCAATACTTCTTCCTACAGCAGAATTTCTTCAACAGAGAGTACACATGGGCACCTTTATGGCATTTCTCTTCAACAAGAATACCCTCGGTAAGCACAGTTCTAGAGGAGAGTTATTTGAGCCATCGGTTTCCACTTCATCATCAAAACTATACTGAATGGTACCAAGTCATCTGATCAGGTGCCAGAAAGAAGAATCTGCAAACAAGGCCTGTCTGAGAGAAAATAAGGTATGTTCTGAGAATATTCAGTCAGTTCCTGAATGATTCATGGGGAGGAAAAGAAAATAAATCAAAATAGATAGAATTTTTCAGTTTACTTCCAAATTATTTATGTCAGTCGATTGCTCTAATTCTAACCCTGGTAAGACTGTCAGCGCTGAATGTGGCACAAGTATTGTATGTAAGCTTCAGACTAAATCTTTTAAAACTTTACTCAAAACAGAAAGAGCACTGATTCAAAGACACTTACCACATGACTTGGTAGTCAAGGAAAGAGGTCAGCATTGTACCGATTTGCTGTACATCTGCAGTAAAAGACACATGGTAGAAAGTTCTTCATACTATAGGGGACTGGGAGAGGAAGGAAAACAAAGGGTAAAGGGGGGAAAGAAAGATCAACACAAACTGCATGAGAAAAGAATCAATTATTATTATCATCATTGAGTAGCACAGAAAGAACATTGCACTGCAAATTGCACTAAGTACTAACACAGCAGCAGTAGGATTTTGTGTTCATACATGCCAATCTGTTAGATAAGTAGCAGAGGCCAGTGTTGCCAAGGCACTCTGGTACCTTTGGTCTGTAGGAAGCTCCTGCGAGGGCCTGTCTCTCAACTCTGAATCCCACCATTCCAGCAGCACGGCTGGAGTCTCTAGAGATAATTTTGTGTGAACATTTGTATTCTAGAACTTCTGTATTAGGACTTTATAACTAGGTAATAAAATCTGGCTCCATTATATTACTTGGCAAGTAGACTTGATGCTAGAAAGCAATTTTTTTAAAGTGGAATTTATATTTTCATGGAATATGCACTTGCAGCTGTCATCCAAGCTTTTTTTTTTTTGTTGTTTGGGAACCTGACAGTTTTTATAGTCCTGTTGGTTCTAAAGGACACCTTCTCTCCCACCCCCCTTAAGTTGGGAAGAGATCAGATAAGGTTGTTTTTCACTGTTTTGCACTGAGCTTTGCATAGGCTGGGGTAGCTTAGCACTTTGTCAGCTCTGACACCTATATTCACTCCTTTTAGGTAGCAGAAGATCAATGGCCCTATAATGACATTTTATCTTATTCTTACTTTTAACTTGTCTTGCAGCAAAAATGCTACATGGGGGGGAACTATGTCACTGTGGTTGTATAATAATTTTCCAGCTACTATACTGCAGGGGGAGGAACATTCTCAATAGCACATGGTATATTTCACTGTTTCATCAGGTATTTATTCATAGAGCTGGTTTATTATGAAGACATGTTAAAACTGAAAATAAACCAAAATGAGTGTTTCTGGATGTTCCTATTCATCATTAGAAGCCATCTGAATTGCAAAGATGCCACTCTTTATCCCTTGGGCTTTCGAGAAAATCTTATTACAGCATCTGAATTTTTCCTTTCATCTGGGATGTAAAAAAAAAAAAAAAAAAGAAAAATGTTCCTTTTGCTGATTCCTTTCCAATTTAAATTAATCAAATACGGTGTATTGTGCAAATGTCCCCTCCAAATAGCATCCTTCCCACCACCAAACTGATAAAAGGTTGTGTCATAGTCTATTATACAAGTTGCTTAATCTGCTCTACGTTGTCAGTACTGTGTTTTGTACCAATTTCCACAGGTTACTGAAGTATGCGAACTAATGTGAACTGATTGATGCTACACCTTGTTATCTTCTTACCATCTAAATTCTGGTGCTGCTGGTGCTGGTAACCGCCACCCCCTCACCCCAAAGCCAGTTGAAACAAAAACCCTTCTACAGGAACAAGGTCTGGTAGAAGCAGCTATTCCATCATTGCACTTTTGCACTGTTTTTCCTTTTAATTTCTGCTTGTGGGTACCAGACAGGAGGGTTCTAGCACTAACAGCACTAACAAAGCCCATGCCTGGTTCAGACTTCAGCAAAAAAACTTATGCATTCCTTATCTTCATTTAAATAAGGCATTCAACCAAGTTGATTTACAAGCAGCTTTTTCCTGCTTAAATTATCCTGTGTCTAACCAGCTGATAGTTAAGCTACTAATTACCCCATGGGCAGGACAGCAGGGATGGTCCCAAGAATTAATTGTGCAAAATGCTGAATAACAAAACCAGGAGGTTTAAACCCATTTACAAAGACAGAAAAAATATGAAACAAAACTTAAGAGATTCTGTTGCATATCAAGAATATTGACTTAAATGAAACACAAGCTCTTTCTTCTCACATTTACTTTTTCATCAACATAGTTACAGAAGAACTATTCTGAAAACTGAACCAATTGATAACCACTATTGCAAACCCACTTAAAAAGTTGGTGACGCACTAGAGAAATGGAGCAGAGGATAAAGGAGCGGCAGCACTGAGCTGTGAGCAGCGTAGCAATGTGAAGATCTATTCTATCTATTCCCTGTCTATTCTCATTTATTGAGGCAGAATGGTGAAAGGAGTCCAAAACTAAGTATTCACATTCATTACCAGGGAAAAGGAGGGAAAAAAGAATTTTCCCTTTATTTCTTTTGATTTCAGGAGTGATTACATTCAGTTGTTTCTCTTGAATTGCTTGGTAAGTGTTCTATCTCTGTCATTTCTATAAAAGGGATAATATATTTCATTGTAGCATTTTCACTCAAAAGAGATTGGAATCATAAAGAACCAGAAAGAGGGGGGCAAGGTAGTATTCTGAGGTCATTAGGATGTTTTAAGAGTTGTTTCATTCTCTGTCTAAAAGCACTCTATCACCCTTCTTCATATCCTGCAAATAGGAGAACTGCCTCTCCTGAAAAACAGCATTAGTGGTCATTTTAGGATTTTTTTTCAGGATCTATTATCCTCTGCTAAACTACTGAACACAATTCATCAGGACATACTTCTGTAGCATCAGACCGAGTTAAATCTTACTATAAACACCAGTGTTCTGTCACAGATGACAGCTGCTTTATTAACAGCACCGTGCTAAGCGCCATGTAGCCAACAACAGCAGTAAAGTTTTCTGAAAGTAAACATCACTTGGCCTCAGCATGGCACAGTCAGAAACGCTGAAGCCTGCAGTAGCAATTTTTCCTCAGAGCTTCCTGCTCGACTATGAAGGCATTTGCATCCCATATGCAATGTCCTTACTCTGCTGCTGCAATGCCAGGCATGAGCCAGGTCTGAAAACAGTCAGAGGACACCCAGATGACACCTCATACCTGCAGTCTTCTCTTGGTACTGCTGCTACCTGAACACAAAAAAGGAAGGAAGTGTTGAGCTCACTTTAATGTAACAAGCTTGGCATAATAAATTGTAGGAAGAAAAGGTAGAAAATCATTAAGGAAATAGCAAATATTAAAAATATATAAAAGTCCAGATTTTGGCTTGCTTATAAGACAGATGTACAGTGTTTCAGCTTCAATTAAGATTGCTTACATCCCAGAATTTGAATGAAAGAACCAATTATTAGGGTATAAAACTTTATGTCACCATTAAATATTCTCTTTGAGACACCTGTCCAAACTTATTTTTAGAAAAATAGAAGAAATAGTGGGGGGAGGAAAAAAAAAAAAAGCAGCTGCTTTGGAACAGAACTCTAAACTCAAAGCTTCTTTTTTTTAGTAGGAGAGTATTTGGAACAACTTCCTAGTGCAAGCTGAAAAATAGACAGCACATATTAAAATGATATTCTCTTATCCATGTGTGACAACTTCAACTACTCCTCAACCTGTGCTGACCTCACAGCAGAAATACAAACAGGCCAAATCTGAAGTAATTATTCTCAGAGCCACCAATACTTTGCAAGGCAGACTTCCAGAAACGGAGGAGATGTCTTTATACTTAATAACCTTTAATTGATTTCCCTTTCATGCATTTGTTGGCTCATACCAAACATGCAGGCATTCTCCTTGTCAGCTCAAACACAGATGGAGCCTGTTTTACGCAACTGGTGCTCATACATGCACACTTGATATATTACTTTGCTGAGCATGTGAACATTGTTTGAAGAGAGGATGTATCAGATGTTAGAAAACACTATTTTAGGATTTCAAGGACATAGTTTTTCTTGTTAAAATATCATGGACATGTACTTTAGCTACATGTGCAAATATTTTATACGATTCACTAATCTCAGATATAGGGTCTAACTTCTTCAATACATTAAAAATTTTGATTTTGATCTCAGCTTCAGGCTCTGTGCTGGGAACACTGAATCTGGTTGATTCTTTTAACTTCTTCAATACATTACAAATTAAAGCAGGAAGAGAGAACAATAATATTGTGACCCCAATATGTGTCCTAAATGTGTTTAGATATGTCTTGCGACAATAAACATGTTGTCTACTGTACCTGTTCAGGAACCATCGTGAACATATCTGGCACTATTTTAGAGAAAAATGAAAGGAATAGAGATTTCACTAGTAACCACGATTTGGAAGGTTCGAAGTGAAAATCGTACTTACAAGGAGCCATTTAATCCTACCATCAGTTCATCACCCATGTGCATGACTCAGGTGCCAAGCCTAGAAAAGCACATACAGGGCCTAATTTGAAATAGATCAATAACCATTGTCCTTTTTATTACTTTCAGAAATTAGTATTATTGTGGGCATAAGGACAATCTTTGAGCCATAAGGCATGATTCCAGATAGCCATCAGCACTGCCAATCAAGAGTTGCTTCCAGAATTAAAAAGAATTACATTAGATGTAAGTGAAATCAGAATCAGGCCCACACATTTCAGCACTGTTGTTTCTAAAGTTATACAATAGCACCAATACTAGAATTTTACAGTGTATGGTAGAGGTCAACAGATAAAATATTTGGAACTTTTACTCATGAATATATTTAATTCGCTACTGCAAATCTTTTCGATTACATTTTACAAAATACATAGCTGCTTCTCCTTTTGCAATTAAAGATTCCTAATAATACAGTCAAACCTTCTTAATCATTGTTCATTCTAGCATAAAGTAAATTTTGCTGTGTTTGAAGAGAACCTAGTCGTCTTAACAGCATCCATTTTTGTTCCTTTTTATTTTACGAGATTAGAATACTTAATAACCTTTACCATATTTGGCTGCAGTGAAAGTGCAGTAAGTGAAGAAGAGTAAAATTTGCACAGTGGATTATATGCCTGGGACAAACCTCAGTTCTCTAATTACATTTGGTTCTGTTGCTTAGGTTTGCAGAAAAAGTCAAAATTAATGATTCTTTTTGCCTCAGATTCCCCTGCAGAGTTATATATAATAGTAAAGCATGGTTAGAGCCAGGTCTATTATCTGAATATTTCCCAAAACCATTGATTTTTTTTTTTTTTCCTTACTAAAAACATTCCAATTTGGAGGAAAATAAATAGAAATACTCACTGCCTAAACAGTCATCATTTTAATTGCAAATAATTAAGACACTAAAATAGCCCTGGAATGCTCACATACATACACTTAACGCTTATCCTTGTGAAGATTCAGAGAAACTCAGCAATAGTCTTGGGTGCTAAAAGTCCAGAGTTGGTATTGCTGCACCTTTAGAGCTCTGCTGCAGAGTGATCTTGGGAAAGATCAGCAAGCCTTTGTGGGCATCCCCCTAAATCCTCAGAAACAGAGCATGGAGTTCTTTTTAACATGAGCTTCATTTTCATTAAAAAGTAAAATGTGTTTAGGCAAGTTGGTGGAGAATGAACCAATTTGAGTGTATTGAAGTTCTTTGCTTTGCTACAGTGTTTTTTAAATGGTGTCTAAGCAGTTGGTCACAGATTTATTTATGTTTCTTATGTAAAGAAAGAAAATATTATCATTTTCTATATGGGAAACAGTTTCTCTAATTATTTGGCTCCTTCTTCTACCACATAAACATAGCAATTTGTACCCCTCTCCTTCAACTGGCTGCAATTAGCAGCTACATTGCAATAAGCAGATTATGTTAATTAAAAACTCAAAACTATGTAAACAATGGGAAAGCTGACTAGCCATTTTCTATTTTCGCCAACTGGGAGGAACACAAGAGAAATTAGTACCAAGCTTAATTTTGCTGTTTATAATTCAAGTTATTTGTAACAAATAACAGCATTTTTAAAGTATTTTTAAACAATTAACTGCATCTCTCTACACTAATTGAAACACATCCCACATGAGAAGTTTTACATCTGTATGAACTGAAAAGAAAAAAAAAGTTTCAAAAAAATCTAAAAAGGTGTTAAGGGAACAGATTTGCACACATCATCTCCAAACTGGAATATTAAACACTAGTTCCCTTCCATACCTTAGTCACACTCTCAAAAAGCCATAGCTAAGGATAAAAGTATAACTAAGTGTTGCTGCTTTGGCAAAAATTTGATCAAACTCTAGTACAAACATTACCCAGTAGACACAAATAAATTGTAAAGTTTTAAGATGTTGCTACGGTTTCATAGAAGCTACAGTTTTGTTTTTGTTCTGTTTACAAACCAGGATTGTCTACTGAGGGTGGGGAGAGTGGGAGGCAGAAGTGGATTTTGCCAATTAGTTATTGTGTTCCCAGTGCTCCCTCTCTGCCGTGGAGACACCTCTTAGTATCACACACTAAGGGGATGTCACCACCAAATTAACTTCATGGACAGAGAGGTCATTTACATATATAAGATTTATTGACTATAGCAATGAACTTGCCATTGACCAGACTTTGGGGAGGAAGAAAGAGAATGAAGTACTATAGCCCTTCTTCAGCTTTATATAGGAAATACTCTGTCCAGGTACAGGAATTTCCTTTCTTTCCTTTCCAGTGTATTTCCTTCCCCAAGTTTACACTACTGGATATTGCTGATCACCTACAAAGAGGAAAATACAAGTGGGGGGAATGATCACAGCTTCAGATGAGATGTTAGACTGTTTCTATGGCGTTTTTTTCAATGACTATAGAAGGAAAAGAAAATGATACATAAATATATAACAGCTCATTCAACCTGGGACCAGACTTTCAGAGTGGCCAGTATAAAATTACAAGTTCAGTGTATTCTTTCAATTACACCTTTGATCCAAACTTCTTTAGAAAATTAGAAAATTCTCAGAAGACGTAAAAGTTGCTGATAGATGTATTAATCACAGACCCTTAGGAGGCCACATAATATTAAGAATACAGGAAAAGACAAGAGCATGGAAAGCTTAAAGAGGGCAGAGGCTTAGAAGAGCTGGCCACATCGTTAGATTTTGCACCTACTATCCTTCAGTTGTTTACAGAGAGTAGGAATACTGAAGTGCTTCATGTATATTATGTTAGAAAAACATTTCTTCTGTTGTCCTCCTTTAAGGGCAACACTATTTCCCATCTCCTGCTCCCCTGCAGAGCTCACAGGCTGTGGGAGGGCTACTCAAAATAAAAGTGCAGTTGATCATTTTGCTTTTTGTATTTCCAGCATTTTCCTTTTGGAGATATGAACTTTAAATGAGCTGCTGTACAAGCTTCTTGGGGTCAAAATAGAGGAAATCACATCCACCACAGAGATACACACAGTAGAAACCCCAAATATGACCATTATGTTCAACTCAGCAGTCTCTTTCCTGTTGGTAGGTTTTTGATGCAAGCTTAGCATCAAGCCAGGCTGTCAAAACCAATGAAATCTATTTCTGTGACATTGAAAGAGCTCTTGATGAAAGTCAATCAGTTCGGGGAATGTTTTTGTAGAGTACCTGGAATCAAGACAGGGGAAAAGTTGAGTTTTAACAGAATTGCTGCTTTTTCTTCGTAGTTTCTAAGGGGTGAGGAATATGTGCTAAGTAAACCCATTTATTCTGCAAACAGTACTTGCAGTGCTTGATGCTAACAGCTACATTTTAGCCTGACTATTTGCTGAGAGTCTTGTTTCTTAACAGAATTAACCCTTTTGCCAGTTCTTTTATTTTGAAATTATTGGAGGGGTTTAGCTCTTGATGGGACTCCGTTTCTGGGTAACACACAGAACAGCTCTCAGGCTCCTAAGTGAAATGATTTTTAGTTTTCATACTATAGAAAGAATATCAAAGGGGATAGGAATGATAAATGGGAGGAATAGCAGCTTGAGTAATGCTAATGATACTAGATAATTTTTCTATATTCAAGCTTTCACAGGATTTCTTGTACAAATACACATTCATTGCAGTAAGCTACTACTATTAAGAAATGTCAGATTTACTGCAGAAGGCTTTTGCCTGCACATACAGTATTTTTGATGCTTTCTAGGCATTCTGGACTTAGAGAATATGAACACATAGTTTGTAAAACCATTCAACAACCTTATCTAGTCTAGAAGCTTTTTTAACCACAATTTAAAGTTTGTTTGCTTATAAAGAGTTTTATGGACTCTTTGATTCCCATTTTTAAAAGTGCAGCACATAAATACCCCAGCAATAAATACGTGTTTGGTAGCGTTATGAATCATTAATTGTTCCTTTGTATGGATTTCCCCAGCCTGGAAACTAACTATATCTCTTTAGAGATAGTCACTTTACAAAAAGGTTCAATTTTACATCTCAATCTCTTCTGTGCTTGAGGTGTAATGAAAGAAATTGCTATCTTTTCCCCAGCCAGGTATTATAATGGTATGAAAAAATGACTTAAATATTGACCTTGTCAATAAAGCCAAGTTCAGATGAGCTAAAAGTAAATCAAACAATCTTTTAATCCCAGGAAAATATTTTAAGGCTTTTCTTTTTATTGTCTCAAGCTCACTTTTAAGACCTTAGTTTATGACACAGTACTGATTCATGCAATCACCAAAAGAAAACCTGAGAAAAGAATAAAACAATGGTTATCCACTTCTGTAGCACTGAAACAGTTTTATGGTTTGTTAACGCAAAAGCAATCTCCACTTTTTTACAAACTGTACTGAGTGTTACTTAATTTTTCAATAAAATAAACCTACCAGCAATTTTCTCATTCAATATAAATCAAACCATTACATCACTTAACACTGGCACTTTCCTTTGCTCCCTTTCCAGCTGATGCTGCTTAATTTTACCCACTGTTAATATATATTACATTTTCTATTAAATGGTACTTATTACTGTTCTTCCAGCTTCTGTTCTCTGAACTGAAGCCAGGACTCAATTCAGAACCTCCAATTCCACCTGGGGGAAAAAAGGCACTTCAAAACAGAACCTAAGCTATCATCTACCCTAGCTATTAAACCCACATCTTCTATGGATAGAGCACAAGCACAGGTACACAATTCATCAAAAGAATCTGTGTATAAAGCCAAATGGTGGACCGTGGGAATACTGCAGTATATACAATGGAAGTGGTGGGGTTTTTGTTTTACTTAAAAACCCCAAAGTAGGGAATTGCATTAAAGCAACTTAAAAGGCAATTTCAGAGTGAGGTATGTAAAAGTTAGAGATAAAATAATGCTATCCATATTTCATGGTCTCGTTATGCATGTGATTTACTGCTGTATTAAATTATCATATACTGGTTTTCTTTTTGGTCTCCTGCCCCACTGCCCAGAATGGGAACCCTGTTTGGTGCAACTGAAACCCAGCTGTTCCTGCTGCCCAGCTCACACCAACATCCTCAGAGGAATGTCATACCAGGAATTCCTCTGGGATTGCAACATTTTCTCATTTGTGAGAAGACTTAGTTATTTTTAAGATTTGGAGTGGAGTTGGCAGAGAATCATACAACCATTGCTGTTTTCCTCCCACTCCCATTCCCTGCCCCACCAGGAGTGATAAACAAATCCAGAGAGATGTGCAAAGCTCACCTTCAGCATGACAGCCCCGAGTGATCAGAATTTTGAGTTGACAAGGACATAAACTCTTGTATGTGAAGTGTGTTATTGATTTGTATGCAGCTACAGTGCAGAGATCAGGGGAAGTTCAAGGCTATACACTGTTGTTAAATTCCTCTCAGATTAGGAAAAAAAAATCTAATTACTTTCATTGAGGTACACAAAATGAAAAATCTATTTTAGCATTTTGAATTTAAAATTGATCAATTCCTTTGTGTAGTTTATCCCTTGAACTGATGGAGGCTGCAATCCATTATGTAAAGAACAATTATATCTTAGAATAAATTAAAAGCAAATACATTGTTTTTAAAACTGAACCACAGATATTTTCTTATTGTGGGCATTTTGAAATAAATAAAATCAAGATCATGACTCAAGAACATGCATGAAAAATTTATGATTATTCAAAATGCTCTTATTACTCTTAATACAGATGACCCAGGAGTGATTCAGCCTCAAAGCAATCATTTCTCATTTTATTTCTAGTAATTTTCAGGCTGACTTCAAGGTTCTTTGCAGCCCCAGGAAGGTCTGAATGGTCTGATGGTTCATTTTTGCTATGCTCATTGGTATTAATATTTTATCCACCACTTGCATTATCATCAATGCTTAAAAAAAATACACACTCTAAGAAGTATCTAGAAATGAATTAATTCCACATGATTTTCAGAGTCTTAGGCCCATTTAAAATAATCTCATCAGCTTGATACAAATAAGTCTTGTTTAGCCCTTCCCCCTAGTTTGATTCAGCTTTTCTCTATTGTTGTGGCAGACCTTTCAAAATGTGTTTGATCAGACATTCTTTCTGCTTGATGTTCTGTGCCAGTGATTGACAACAGTCCTTTGTGAGCAAGCATTTAAGTAATGATGTACGGACTTGTTAGGGAGCTGCTATGTCAAGAAGAGAAATGAACAATAAATTAGAATAAAATGGAATTGCATTTGAAACTTGGCTGGAGGATTTTGCATTTGTGAGGACAAAGGACATTTGACAATCTGAGTCATCTTGCAGCTTTGCCTGTAGCAACTGTCAAATTAGTTCTTAATGCTACAGGGAAAGGGATTGAGTCACAGCATTGCTTAAAGTTAAGAGGCTCATCAGTAAATCACTGGCAATATTAACAATTATGAGCTACACATTAATATATTGAAAACTCGGAATATTATGCTTACAAGAGAAAGCCAAGAGGTGAACATAATTTTACTTTCAGACTCCTGTGCCTTCTCCTATAGCAAAACTATAGCTTTAAACTGGGGAAGGTAGAGGAAAAAAAGAGTAAATAAATTCTAGATACTCTAGAGTACGTGCCCTCACAACTCTATAACAAGAAGAAAATCAGGATTTAGCAAAGTGTAGAAGTGAGGTGAGGAAGGGAATTACTTACCTGTATATAAATTCAAGATTCCCATGCATGTCTGTCATTCCTAAACTACATCCAGCAGAATCCTGCAGTGCTCCTCTGTCCTCTCAGACACCTTTGACTTCATTCCTTCTCCTCAGTAGCTGGAAGATGTGACTAGATGCCAGGGTGACTACTTTTCCACCAACAGATGGTTCAAATAATGACTTTAGATTGTGTGTCCACACTGGGGATGAGGAAGGGCTCTGTCACATACACCAGTCCCAGTCCACTCTAAGAGAAAACCGTAAGTTGTCTCTTAATTATAAGCCATATTAGAGAACAATATTGTCTTTCCAATTTCCTCACACATACAAGAAACTTCTAGAGTGTTACACTTCTTTGGATGCCAGAGACATTCAAGTTGCTTCACAGAGCACAGTCCCTTTGGTAGATTTGGGTCAGATGGTAGTCTAGTCTTAGAAATGCTCACATAGAATCCTTGGATTTGAACTATTTTTAAAAATATGATGCATTTTCAAGTCAGCACTGACTTTCATGATCATTTCATGTGTCATTTTATAGAGTGGCTTTCAATGGGGAAAAAACGCCCATGTTTTCTTTTTAAGACTGAAGATAAGACTTAACTCTCCCATATGATGATCAGCATAATTTAATCTCTTTCAAAATCTCTGTAGGTCTAGCTCAATATGCTGTATGATACTATAAGGAATCTATTGTACCAGGCTCTACGCCACTTTTCAAAGACACAACTGCACAATTCTACCATTTTCTGGTATGAAAGGGGTCAGAGGGGAACAGAATTAGATATGTTGTGGGAATGGTTTGAGGTACAATTGCATTGACAACTCATAATGACACTGTGGGATATCTTCTTTCATAAGCTGCACAGGTCTTTCACACAGTAGGCATTGCCCTTTTAAGTGCTTGCACACTATAATGAAGTCCCGTAACACTGACAAAGGAAGGATGATGGGTACATTCACCACCTGAAGAGTCTCTTATAAGTAATGCCAGAGAAAGAAATTTCCTGAGCTCTGCAAACACTGCACTAACAAAATTTCAAGTGGGATTTGTTGATCAAAATTACTTGAAAATTAAAAAAAGGGGAAAAACCTCACAAAGAAGCAAAGAAATTAACTAATATATGGAACTCCACTGATACATATTTTTAAAGGAGTACTATTTCATGTACCCCAGCTCCTACTCTGAGCAGAGATATCTTTCTACTCATCAAATTCTTTACCTGGCACACAAAAATATGATCACAGGATCTCAGATATCTCCCAACCATAATGAAGATTACACAAACTTTACAGCTATTCACATTTGAAATTGGTCAGTCTAGATTTGCTGGAAACTCATTTCAGATTTATGAGAATTTGCAAGTAGGATTATTTATAACCAGGCTGGAAGTATATTCCGTTCTTTAACAAGCTTTATTATCAGTTGGATTGTTAACTGAACCTGAACATACAATTCAACTCAGCTGGATAAGTTATAGTCAAAAAAGGATGACTTTTTGTAGGTCTAGTTGAAAGCAGAAAATGACATCTAGTTAAAGGGATTTTGTAATAGATCTATTTCTATTTTGTGCTGCAATTTGTTTTTACTAAAATGCCTCAAATTTTGGATACATGGAGACAATACTGTCAGTGTAACACCACCAAATCTATAGTAAAAGTTACATAACATTTAAATAATAGTTTACAAGCTAGCCCATGCAATTAAATTCACAGAGGTCTGCAGGACTGGCACCAAAATGCTTTCTGCATTATAAAATTGCCAGTTATGAGAACACCTCTGTTTGATGCTCTGTTCTCAGAGTGACTTTGCAAGGCTGAACGTTAGATTGTACAGTTTCATTTGTAAGTGAAAGGCATGAGAAACCATCTTTATAAAATGGTTTGATATTCTGAATTTTACATTAAAAATATACACTAACATAAAATATGAGAAGTCTTTGGACCTAATATCTGGTTTCAATTCCTTGCAGCCTTGGGAAATTCTGCGTGCACTTCCAAGTATTTTGGGATAAGTTTTTCTTTCTTGTGTGAGAATATTTTTCTATTTGTAACCAAAATCTCTAACAAGGTCTAAGAAAATAGTTCATTGTATAGAAAATAATTTCAAATGGAGTAACAATTCATGTCATGGACTCCTAAAACCTCAGGTACAATATATACAATTCCTTGTTAATTGTAGCAATGTTGATTATGTGAGCCTTTATCCTCTGACATAGTATATTTTCTCCAACCAACCAACTTAAAAAAACAAAAATAAAAAACAAACAGAAAAAGAGTAATTAAAATAATTTGTTTCTTTTGTACTCAGAGCCCTGAGGAAAGAAATCAAGCTTTATACACTAGCTTGATGTAGGGCCTTTTCTCTTTTCAGGGAAAATATCAATGAAAAACATCCTGAGGGACATAAAAACAAAAGATCTGAATTTAATGAAGGTTGACAATGACTATTATTGATGTCCTTATCACAGATGACAAGAAGTTTAGGAGACTGTTGTAGCATATTGACACTGTACTGGTTCAAATGCTCTTTTTCCTTTCTTTTTTTTCCTTTCTTTTTCTTTTTTTTTTCTTTTTTTTTTTTTTTTTTTTTAATAAAGCTAGTGTACTATCTGCTTCAGAGGCAGTGTTGGGAAAACTTGATGTGCTGAGTGACATTTGTCACCCTTTGTGCCCCAGCTAAGAGTACTATCTTCCTGTTAGTCATATTTCAAACTGAATAATAGCTGCATTAACACAAATTATTCTCTGTCCATCAATTTTAATATCAAGATGAAAAGCAAAGGCAAATTCTAAGAAGAAGAATAATGTTTCAAGAATAGTTTCTCCTCTACCCTCCTCCTACCCACTTTTACAAGAATATTAATTCAGATTAATGAATACAAGATAAATGGGAAGTAGAGTTTAGAAATATTTCTACACTAGTACAATCCAAATTGTAAAATGGTATAAAATATTCTGTAAAAGATGTCAACAATTTATATTGTACAACTTCATTGAAATGCTAATAAGGAAGTTAAGAAACTGGAAAAAAATCTAAACATTTTCACCTCTAGACATCAAGAACAGGCATGGTGCCCTCAAGGTACACAAGAGCTCATCTAACAAAAAGCAGACGCAAATGAAATCCACCCACCCTGCCCCTGCAATCCTATCCTAAAAAGACACAGGTATACAGTCATTCATTATGAACAATACTTGCCACATGCAAAAAGTACACTACAACGTCAGTGACTCAGCAATTTTCAGTCAGTTTTCCAACATAAGACTTATTAAAAAACATCTTGAAATATTTCTAACTTCACTAGGTTTTGAACCTCTAAAATAAATACTCAAAACACAATTTCAAACTTATTAGCCTGGAAAATTAGATTTTATTAAATAAATTAATCTTTCCATAAAGCAAATTCTGACTCTGCACTGCTTATGATACACACGTTCAACCATCTTCAAGACAAAAAGTTCTCCCTCATTCTATTTTTCATTTTAACAAAGAGTTGCTACAAAAGAAACAAGCTCTAATTACCTAAAGAGTGTAGTAAAATAAGTATGAGTACACAAAAATTTTCAGCTTTAATATATATTTTAGTTCTATACCAACACTTACACTTGCATGTATAGAAGACCAGAATACTGGTGTGCATTTTATAAGGAATGTTCATTAAGATTAAAATATGTAGATCAGAAACTATCTGCCTCATAAAATATTGCCCAAGTTAAATGTATGTACTCCTCGGGTTGGATATCTTTGAAAAATAATTCCTTTCCATGTAAAAAAAAATGTTTAGACCTTTTCTTTGAAATAGGACAGGACTCAAAATGTGGCTGAGAATCTTAGGGCAGAGATATGACTTGAGAAACAGCTGTAAAAAAACTCCACTCAATTTATCCAAGTTATAAAAGTCTTAAAAAACAAAACCCTAGTCCTTTGCTCATATTGAAGAGTTCTTCGTCTAAGTTTCCATTTACACTAAGATGAGTTTTCCTAGCGATGCACTGTCATGTTCCTGCTGGTTGGGCTGGCTACAGAGATTTAGTTGGAAAACTGAAGAGCAGGACAAATAGGTAAAATGATTGCAGGGAACAAAGGTCTCTGTAGATCCATTAGACAATCAAAATAAATTCCACTAATCCAAATAAAACCATCTCCTTTAAAACAGACCTTCTGTTTTCTTCACTCTCAAGGAGCATCATGGCTAAATGTTCAAGTAAAGAAGCATCCCTCAAATGGAGCAGTATTCTTTGGGGGGGGGGGAGTGGAAAGGAAGGGTGGTGCAAGGGGAAAAAAAATCAGTCAGGCAACAGTTGGTGTATTAGTTTAGTACTTAATACACCCCATCTTATATTTATGTTGTTAAAACATTTTCATCGATCTTTGTCTGTTACACTTCAGATAGTTTTAAAAATAATGTGACATTTATTTCACACTTTGCTAGCAAATTTGTGCCATTTAGAATGACTATCTAGTTCAGTATCTTACTAGTTTACCAACTTTACGACATGCTTAGGCAAGCAATCCAAAAAAACAATTGTCTGATGTAGTTCTTTATTTTCACTAGAGCTTTACAGCAATTGCAGTCAATGTGGAAGTAGCCAAGAGTTATGAACTGTCAACATGCTGATAGGAAAGTAAACAATGTAAAAGTGAAGCCAGCATTTGAATCTCACAGCATGGTACACTGCTGTAATGATTTAAATCATAATCCAAATGATTGTTATTATAGAGATAGTGAATGTCATGCTTACAGAAAAATTGTGCATGTTAAAAATGACTGCCATTAAAAAGATAAGTCTCACAGGGGGAAGGGACCTCAAGCCAGTAAACAGAAAAAATGCATTACAGCAAAAAAAAAAAAAAAAAAAAAAAAAAAAAAAAGGACAGAAAAGGGAAGTCTTGTCTAATTACCAGATTCAGCTATCATTTATAGTACTCTCTACTACCAACGCTGGAAGAAAGACAGATACAAGGGCAGTAGACTTTATTTTTTTTTCAAAGCAACAGAATCTCAGCTAGAATTAAGAGCAAGGCATCTAAAATATGCATATCTGAAAATAGATACTGGGTCTTCGTATGCAAGTCTGTAGCTTTGCTAAGAAAAATTCTACTCATAAACAGCATTCTTATTTAAATATCAAAATAAAAAAAAAAAGATGTCTGACCCACAGAAATTTAGAGAATCATGCCCCTCCACCATTAAATTTGTTCCATATCACAAAAGAATAGGTAATCTGCACAAGCATTTCTCCTGTTGTTATAACCAGATTAAAACACCAGGAAAGGAAATCTTTCTCAGTAAAGCAATTAACAGGGAAACAGTTTATTGTCCAGGAGGCCAGAAACAGAGTACTTCCTTCATGTGATAACATATAAGCCACTTTTTAGTGTTCTCCTAGCACACAGCTCTGGCCAGAAGACAATTTACTCCCTTTCAACTTGGAATCCTACTGACAACTGTATGGTAGCTGACATGGAAGGGCACCATGTTCAAGAATGCTTAAGAGTCAAGATTCAAAGTTTTTAAATCCAGAGAGGACCATGATTATGATGTCTAACAGACTCCTACTCAACTTGAACCAATGGATTTTCTTTAATTAATTCCTGTTTGACTAGGACATGTCAAAGAAACCCAAAATACTATCTTTTTTTTTTTTTTTTTAAGTTACTGCTGACGGAGAATCTACCAAAATTCTTAGAAAATTGTTCCAGTGGTGGCTTATTCAGCATATAGCATGAAATAAAGCTGCTACAAAGAACTGACTTTGTACAATGCATGGAAAGATTCACTGATCTTGCACCATCTTCTTACAGCCAACAATATGACTTTAGACACAACTAATGCTGTAAGGTTTCATCTGTTTTTTGAATACATGCTTATTTCTATACTGCGCTATCAAACATACTTGAGGACACTCTAACCAGTGTTGTAATCTCTTTCAGAATGCCAGTATCAGAAAGCTCAGTTTCCACATGCTCTATGAGAGCCAGCTTTGTTTCCAGTAGAGCTGATGCTCAGACTGAATTTGTGAGCCATCCTAGCCATACAGTGGCGTTTCTGAGTTTCAAGGATATCTCTACAGCAACAGGTTGCTCTGAAGTGGGCAAGCACCTCTGGAACAGAAACCTGTTTGATAGGATAACTGCTTCTTAGATGCACCTTCTCTTTGCCACTTTTCAGTTGCCATGCCCCAGGTTTGCACAGCCATCAATGTTCATATTCCCAGAATCTTCCCAGCAAACACTCAGATCTACTTCTCTTGAGCTCTAACATTACCCCAAGCTCCTATGCTTTTCCAGACTATGAGATGATTGAGAAGTGCAGCAGAAAACCCCAAGTGTGTTGCACAAATGTCTGTCACTTTATATGTGCACCTTATCAAGCATACAGCTAGCAGAACCACACACTTTACTCCTGTTATTATCACAGTCATGTTAAATGAAAAGCTTCTGGAATTTTTCTATTTAATACTCTCTTCTTCATATAACTAAGAAGCACATCAGCCCCCTTGGGCATTCAGACAAGCTTACGACTGATTGCCCATTTGAATTCGAGTGGGTTATCCACTGTAGTTGCAGATTGCTTCCAGAATAAATCGGAGGGGTTGAGGAGATTCAGTAAAAAAGTGTTCTTCAGTCCTAGGAGCAGAACTTGCTTTACTTCTAGCCATTTCAAATACTCATTATTTACTGGCACCAAAATCTACTTGGAAACTAATATGTGAGAGAAATGTTCAGTATAGAGCATGAACTGAAGGGTGGAAGTCATCTTTATGAGTTATTCTCAAGGCAATCACTTCATATCTCTTTTCATTATGCAGCATATTTTTCAGGTATTCATTTTGAATATATTTTTTAAAAGAAAACATTGAGCTCACTATATTTTAAGACTTCTAAAATACTACTATGTATTTGAAGGATTTTGTGCTCCAGGCCAGTAGTTTGTCATCTCTGTTTCTCTGTTACATGTGAAACTAGATAAGAAAATCAGATTATCACTGTCAATGCCCTTTAGGAGAAAGCTGAATTAACATGACAATTCAAGTTCATGGAAGAAGATACTTGTGCAAAGTGTGCATGACTTATAAATTAATTTAACATTGACTTTGCAATTAAATTAGCTTACTTCCTTAAAGATACTGCAGCAAACTTCAGAATGTTGTAGGTAAATAAAGTAGCATGCAGAATGCTGAACTCATATATTACCTTTTAGTACCATTTGGAAAACAGTGCTTTTCAAAAGTCTCCATGTCTCCCAGAAGTCTTCAGCACAAAATTATGACAAACATAAAAGAAAAAATACAGGTAGGACTTTAATGTTTAGAGGAAAAAATGGCAACTGCAGAAGGAAAGGACAAGCATAACTGCTATAGGCTACAATCTGGGTAGGAAGAGTTACGTATTTAGCACAGTTCATTGTTATTGTATTCTGGAGGGCAATATTTATAAAACTGGTGGTGTCTCAGGGCTGGCATATAATGCATTTAAAAATTCTAATATGTTAATGAGATTTAATTAGTTCAGTTCATCACATTGCTTAAATGTCCTTTGAAAGACTCGTAATACAAGTACAAAGATTGGTATGAATGAAGTATGAGTAGAAATGTGTGTACGTAAGCACCAGATGAAGCAACAGACCAAGACTTGAAAAGAATGTCCTACATTAATAACAGAGGAAACTATACCCAAAAATATAATGAGAAATGTGCTGCTTTTGTAAAAAACAGAAATCCTGCACTCTGATATGATCACGGCCACAGGCCACGTGTTGGGAGAAGACCCTGCATTCTGCAAGCTGGGCAATAGCATCAGGATTACCTCATGCCACATAGCCTGCCCCTTTTCCAGTTAGCTCACCAGGAAAACAGACTGTCATCATATCAATGGATGTGTCTCAAGCAGGAACAAGACAACAAGACAGTAACCTTTCCCATGATTTAGGGAGACTAATGCAGGTAAGATTTGGAAGTGAAGGCCCACTCCATGACAACTATGGACTCCAAAGAGACTGAAAGTCCAAAAATGAGTTTGCAGTTGCCACACAAGAACCTCAGAGTCATGATGGGATGGGAGAGAGGATTCAGTAGTTGTCTTCTGTCCTGTGTCAAGCACAGGTGATCCTGGACAGACTATTTGGGCACATACATGTCGGTGCTCGAGTGTGTTGGTGTGAGAATGAATGTAAGTTTTGAGATATATAATGAGTAAAATCAGTTAACTTACAGATTTTGTAAATAGATACCAACTTCTGCCAGTGTAACTCCTCACACACAAGTAGAAAAAGCAGCGCCTTGAACTTTCAGTGGAAAAGAAGTTGTTGCAGAAGAGGAAAGGTGATTTTTGTCTCATTACTTCTCTAGCAAACACCTACAACTTTTGCTGAGAAAAATGACCCTTCTCAAAAGATGTCATGAAATTACTTAGGCAGGATAAATAGACAAAATGAAGACAAACTGATAGCTTTCATGCAATATCAAGCTTACTTTCTCTCTCATGTGGTGACTTTATATTTATAGACATAGATTATAACATCCAATTTAGGGGAGAAAAGAGATAGACACCTTTGTGCAAGACCCTGCCATTTTTAGCAAAAGCTCTTAGCTGAGGTTAGATCTCTACACTTTCAAAGAGTTTCTAGAAATAAACAGCAGTAGAATAAGTGCAGCAACTGCAGAAAAATCTGTCAAAGAGTAATATACTCTTGAAATCCAGCAGAAAAACTAATGCCGTAAATTCGGAGATCCTAGAGAGAAAAAAAGGTACTTAGATTACTGCAGAAGCAACAAAAAAAAGAGCCAAGAGGCCTAAACAGTCAGGCTATGGACTAGTATAAATTGCAGCTTTATACCTAGCAGCCTGTTTCCACTTAGCAACCCACCAGTCCAAGAGTCCAGTGTATGGATTCATACACAACAGAAAGGTGAGAAGCAGAAACAGAGAGCATGGCCAGGGCTTGACGTACTCTATTTCATGGCTCAGTGAGTCACTGACATTGCATTTAAAATCTGCTGTATTCTAATAATCTCTTGATTATAACAGACATCAGCATAGCTGAACTTTACATATGTGACTAGCTTACTAACTGACTTCAGTGTTTCATCTATACATTTTTTAAGATGGGGTAAACAGCAAGATATATTTTTGTTCATCACTTTGTTTCCCAAATTAATTTATAAGCTGTTTTTACAGCACTGCAGGTGGCTTATTAGCACCTGTATGAACACCTTGATGTTAAAGGAAGTCATAACTAGTAAAACCCAAAGACAGTAAATTTTGCAATGACCACACTGAGAGAAAAATGCTAATTTGAGTTAAAGATAATGTCTTTACCACAAAATGAACTTCTGAAAGTAAAGGTGTGTTGCAATATTGAGACTGGAAGGGATCACGATCACCCTCTGGAGCTAAAGCATTTAAGTTCATTTTTCCTTCAAGTTTGGAAACTTCCTATTCTTCCAATCCAGGTGAGTGCAGAAGAGTCTGTCTTCATCATGTAACTGTAGTTGAATTTCACACTGCATCACAGATCTAGAGTGCGCAAAAAGTAAATCTTTGCAGTGACATTGGGTTTCCACTACACAGCTGCAGACAGAGAATATCACCATAAGACACCAGAGCTTTTTGCCAGAATACAAGTAAATCTGAGCTTTATAAGTTTCCTTAGTATTTGTGACTTTAGATCAAAATATTGTATTTCTATTTTGCACTTATAGTGTGCCTTTGAGTCACAGGAATACAAAAAAATACAATCATATACTGCGATAATTTCCTCCATCACTGAAATGAATCCTCCTTTAGGATAATGAGGGGGTGAAGAGCATAGCAAATCGAGAACATTGTAATGTTCAAATACAATTCTGTATATATGCATCTACGTGATGCATGGACTTTGATTTCCAGACAGACTTGAGTCAGGTAGATCAGTAGGAGAGAACATATTTAGTACATCTAGCCACAAACAGCACAATCAGAGCTGCTGTACAGCAAGTTCTCTTCAAAAACATGATGGTGCACCTGCAGGCAGATCACTTAATAAGGCACGTCTATCAGCCACTACCAGGGAGGCTTTTCATGCCATGCAGAAGCTCTGAGGTCACATCAACTCTTAAGTGCTGCCTGTTGAACTTTCAACACCATTTCTGAGCATGGTGTTAACTTAGTCTTAACACAGCTCAGATTAGTTTAAGTGCACTGTACTAATAGGATCATAACACTGGAAACTGTGACCTTGCCCTCCCTAACCCTTGAAGCCTTCTCAGACTGTAACTGTCTTTGAAAGCCTTCAGTTAACATTACTAATTACAAGTGCTTTTTCCTGGGTTTAAAAGCAGTGAAACATTGTTTTTAGCCTGACTGAGGCAATGCTAGATGTCTGAAGAAAAGACTTTTCTCAAGCTCTCAAAACTTTTGACAATTGCAGAAAGCTTGGAATCATACAAGATTACTGCATATTACTAGACTACATATTAAATCTCATTCAGAAAACTATTAACTTCAGGTATCACTTTGCCTTATGAAAGCATTATAAAAAAAGCAGAAATAACAATTATTGACCATGTTCATCGCTGTCTAAATATGTAGTTTTTGAAAACTATATATACTTAGGCTAACACCTACAGAAACCACAGAGACAATTAAACAACTGTCACCAAAGAAGTCACTTCCCAAGCACATCTTTCTAGTATGTTTTATATGTAGATGCACATACACAATAAATATTACTACCTAGCATTAAAGTCAGAAAAAATTCCCACTCATCAGAAAAATCCCCTGAACAGTACAAAGGTTTAAAGTAGCTGTATCAGTAGACCTGTACAGGTCATTCAGTCAAAAACATGATGACCTCAAATACAGCTGTTGTCATGTCCCAAATAAGAAAAACAACATAGTAATCTCACATAGCAAAGACTCAGGAGCACTTATCCAGACCTCTTTCTTATAGCTTCCTAATCAAATTAAATACTCCAACCATACATCTGCCTTATGACATGTTAACCTTTCACTTCAGAAGCATCAAGATCACAAATAAATCTCTCCCTTCTAGATGCCCTACACTCTTCAGGAGCCAAGCTGAAAGGATTTATCTCCAAGTCCAGCTACTCAGGGTCACTTAACACATTTCTGCTC
Source organism: Antrostomus carolinensis (assembly GCF_000700745.2). Classification (NCBI taxonomy): domain Eukaryota; kingdom Metazoa; phylum Chordata; class Aves; order Caprimulgiformes; family Caprimulgidae; genus Antrostomus; species Antrostomus carolinensis. The sequence goes on from NW_010314116.1 coordinate 68,326, forward strand.
AGTGAAGGAGTCTGACTCTCCCTGCAGCAAAGTGCTATGAGCACGTGCAACAACAGATATTCTGTGAGTGTCCCAAAAAAATCTCTTAACATTTAATTAAAAGAAAATTGTATTTGTTTAGGGAGCTACTTGGGATGGAGAGGGGCATGAATATGTAGTGTGAAATGTTGGTGTATTTATGGGAATGAGAATACAAGTGTGAATTTCTCAGACATTATGCTTAAAAGTCACGTTTGTGTGCTTTCTCTATCTCTCTCTGCACCCCCCCATCCCCCGCCTTTCCCTTACATCTTTTCTCCAGCAAAGATTTAATTATTTAATGCCAAGTGCAATAACATCAGGAGAGACCAAGAGCATTCTTCCATAGAATACTTCACAGCACACTAATTAGGACTCTTCTGAGAGATTTAACAATCCCTGCAGGCAGAGGAGGGAACTGAATCTGATCTCTTCTAATCCCAACGACTGTCCTCATTTTTGTGCTGTTGCAAAGGGGAGCAGAGGGCTTCTAGCAGTCACCTTTTGTGAGAAAAGTGCTGCTCATGCCTCACTCCAGCTGTGGATGGGTGCCTTGTTCAGTTCCAAGAAACTCGTTAGGACTGAGAGAAAACTTGGTGTCCAGCACTTGCTATTGTTTGTGTAGATTACACAGCCTACTGCTTAGCATGCTGACTTGATCTGAGTGCATTACCAGCCCTTCCTCCATGGAAAAATAAATTTATGAACCTAATTCAGAACTGTGAATTCCACACATCTGCATGTACAGGTCTCTAATGCTGCCTTTGGTTCCCTTCAGCTGGATGGAGTTTATGCAATATGAAATATGAAAGGAGTGAACCACGCAGGGATCACATTTTCATTTATGGCAGAGCACATTGTTGAGTGGTGAGGAACACGTGCTGAAGGGGAGCATCAGCACCAAGCAGCTACCAGGAGGAAAGCAGCACATAAACTAGCAAGCTTCATTTTTCTCACGATTTTTGAGCTTCTGACCACAACATCACACTTTGGCCAGTACAAATAGGATTTTGCAGTGCATGAGAGAAGTATAAGCAAACTAGAGGATTAGCACTGGTCTCAATGTTGCATCAAAATATGTCACATACATATTTGGGCCATTAGTTACAAGTGACATAAACCAAAGGTACAAGAAAAATTGCTTACGTGATAATAATATTCAATTACTTCTCCCTTTATTACAGATCACTGATATTTCTAATATTTCTGCTCCTCCTTAAACTCTTCAGTTTTGCCATTGAAAGCTCAACAGTAACTAGCTACAACAAAAATAAGGACAGTAAATAAGGATTGCTTTTTATTAAAGCATGACCAGTATTTTAAGAATTACTGTAACACTTACTGAAATCAACATAAATCTTCCCCCAAAATTAATCTAATCTAAGATCTTTTAATTACAAAAAAAAGTTGCAATATGAATATTAGTTATGTCGTCCTATACAATTGCTCTTTTTAAAACCAGAACAAACGTGAAATTTTAATCCTATTTTTAAGTTGCTGCTCTTTCTTTTTACCAATTAATGACTCTTTTGAACTTCATTTCATGACACTTGATTAGTCCTCTTAAATATACTGGAGGTTATACATTGTTCATTTGTGTCATTCATTAATCACTGTTCAATAAATGCTATCAGAAAGCTGTTGTCTTTGATGTCTCATTGTTCGCTGAATTCTTTCTTGTTGGTAGTTAATCAAATGCTCCCCTGCTGTGGTCAAAGCACAGTTTGATAGCAGTTTCAGAGGTGATCCAGCATTAAAACACAGAGCTTCTTGTAATGGTTCATTTTTCCTTATACCATGCTAAACAGAAAGCTTTCATTTTGCAGTCCTTGGCAAATGACACATTGTTGTCATGCTCTTATGACTGAGTAGCTCAGAAAACAGTACTAAGTTCTGTCATGCGACTGAAGCACACTGTAATGACTGACTAATTACCTGCAGCTCTGAAATGAACTGCAAAGTTTCCACTGTCAATCACAGTGAAATAATGTTACTTTTTAATTTTTAATTTTTTTTTTTTTTAAGAGAGATTGAAATTAGAACAATTGTCACAATGTGTTAAAACTTCAGTTGGCGGTAAGTCAAATGAAAGCATCCAACAGAGAAAAAATTCTGTCCTGGGAGAAAATTAACATTTTCATTACTAATATTTGCTCAAGACAGATTTATATTGAAAATATTCAGGGCGAAATTCTGCAAAAGCAATAGTTAGCAGATGAACTCGCAAAACAAATAAAGTACCAACTTAGAAGAGAACGAAAGAGGAGAATGAAATGGGACCAGGAATCGTCACTGAAAATAGAAACAAATGTAAAAAAAGACTAGAAAATACTGTGGGGGTTTTTTGGGTTTATAGCACTTTAGCATTGCCATGCATTAAAAAAAAAAAAATCACCCCAAAACAATTAAGTAAAGAACTAACTGAAAGGGCTTTGGTTTATTTTTTTTCAAATTGAGCTATTATTTTGTGTCAGGGGCGGGGGGGGGGACGGACACACAGCTCCCACGCCAACTTTTTAATAAGTTTTCACCACAGTTTTTAAACTTTAAGATTTTTGCATTCTGAGCCAAATGCAGGAAAAAACCTCTCTACTGAATGCCTGAACCACGGAATCAACAGGTTTCCTTTTATTTAATCTAGGTTAGCACTGAGTCTTTTCATATTAAGAATTTATTTTCTGTCTGTTTCAGGAAATAAGATCCACCATGGAGAAAAAATTTGACTCAGATTGCATTATTTTTCACCTAGCAAATCTGCGTTCTCAATGTAAAATTCTCTCCTCTTGTAACTAGTATTCTAAGGTATAATTATAGGGAGATTGAAAACCTTTTTGTTTTCTCAATTTAAAACTGTTGCTGATAGCTCCTCTTCAGGACACAGGCTGACTCAGTACCTTGTCACAACATGTTAAGATGTCTTCAGTACCTTCATTGTCTCTTTTTTCTTAAGGTTTTTGTCTTTCTGTGATTATGTTACTTTTTTTTTTTCATTTTCATTTTTCTCTTTTTCATTGTTCATTATGTTTCCATATTTCCCTATGGGCTCCCAGATGACTCCTGCCTTGGTTCCCATTCTCCTCTCTGCTTTGTCTGCAGCCATTTTCATTTCTAAATTTAATTATCCTTATTAGCTGCTTTCTCTGCTCTAGACTGATTTTCTTTTATTTTGCCTGTTTGATAATCTAATCACATGCACCTAGTTTTGAGCTGCAGCTCAGCCTGTTTCCAACCGCTAAAAAAAACCGCTCTTAATCCTTCACCAGAACTTCAATTCTGACCACCAGACAGACCATTAGATTCTTGCCTGGCATGCATGGTTTAACACAGGCAGCAAATTTGACATGGATCCTGTTTATTCAGGCTGTATCTTGTGAATTTTTTCTGCATACTATGCATTTTCCCTTCTACAAGAAGCAGGGAATTAATTCCCACAGCTAGAACATTACCTCAAGTACCCATGCATCCTGCTGCTGGTCCTGATTGATTCTGTCCTGCCTCACTCACAGGTATGGGAAACACCTCTCATCCCTTACTCATTATTGGAAAATGAAGTACTTTAAAATAAGAAAAAATGAATTTTTTAGCAGTTTGGGCTAGCTTGCTCATCTCACTACTTTTCCTCATCATTATCTCATTGCATTTTATATGTCTCATCTGTTTATCAGTACTTATCAGATGCTTCTTATTGACTAGTAAGAGAGGAAGGGAGAAAAATTTCCCTCCAAGTTGGACATTCATACTGGCTTAATAACTTTAATTTTCCATACACCAATGCACTTAGCATCAAAATTCTTCTTTGAAGTAAATATTACCTGCTTGATACAAACAGGAAACTACAGAAATGATCACATCTTCAATAAAATACTGTATTAAATGGAGAAGATACTCTTAACCTTAATGATATCTGGAAAATAGACTCCTGAAATGCTCACTGGAGCATGAGTGCTTCCAGAGGGAAGCTTTGATCAGCTCCATTACAAGGAATACGGCTGCTCCTAAGTGGACATGCCAGATCATTCTTGTTGTGGGTTTTTTTGTGTGGTTTTAGGTTTGTGTGTGTGTGGTTTTGTTTTTATTTTCATATAAACATCTTCCCACTGACTGTGCAAGAAATTTTGGAAGTTGATCTAAGTCTATAAACTTAAATATGATACCGGGATAAGCCATTTAAGTGACTTGTGCTGTCTATTGAGGGATGTCTCTGGCAAAGTGAAATATTGATCATTATTTATTTCTCAACAGAGTTCAGATGCATCTTCACACTAAAGCAATTCCCCTCAGTATGCTGTTTACTATGTAAGTAGGAAGAAAGTACTTAGAGTGACTACTAAGCTAACACTAAATATGATCATGTAACAAGATGCAGTTTCATCTAGGCATACACAAAATAGTACTACAAAATTCTTTAAGTGCATAATCTGTATATGTAAAAATACGGTATATAAAAATTAACACTGCAAATGTCTGCTTATATGCATACAAATCTAACACCAGGTATATGTACTTATATTAAATAAAACTTATTGACGAATACAAAATTCTGCACTAGTAGAAGAGCAGTATGCTGTAAATGGCACATTTCAGTAGCATAAGAGATCTTTACCCATTCTTTATTATCAGCTACATTTCTAAGTTGAACAAAATATGTTATCTGACATCAGAATTCAAATGTCTTCACAGTATTTCTAATGAGAGGAGGCATACCCATTTTTATCCTGGGAAAACTGACATACACTTACTTACCTAAACCCATAGTAGAAGTTTTTAGCTGAACTGATAATTGATGTCAAATAACCCAGCTATTACTACTGTGCTTTTTCCATTAGGCAATTGCTCTTCCCATGGCAGGCAGCATGAGTAACATGAACAAGATTAGTGTTTATTTCATCCAAGGCTGATATCCATGTTATCTTCATACTTGGGAAGCAATTTATAATTTTGGCATTAATTTGTCCTTTTAGGACAGGCATACTATTTTATGCGTTGCAGAAGGTCACATGGGCTGTAGGTTGACATGCTGGATCACAGTTCAGAAAGGACAGTGGAGGAAAATAAATTAATCACTTTGACTTAAAATGGGATGTAGAATGAAAAACACTGATAGAAGCTTCATTCAGAAGTATTTTCAGGTGTCAGTGTGATAAAGCATAGAGTCCAGACTGCCACAGATCTTACAAAAATAATCCAAGTATTTGCATAAAATATATATATTTAAAATTAGAAAAATGAAAAAGTTATTAATAAATGATGGATTAATTTAATTCAAGATAATACTGATAAGCAGAGCTGGAAAACTGAAATACCCTCAAATGACTTCTTTCCTGCCTTTGTCTGTAATCATATCTGTTATCACTGCAATCGGGATTTTCAGGTGAAAGGTTTACCTGCTTTATGGAATGCGTCTTTAGTACTCTTGCCTATTCTTTTCTTTTCTTTTCAGAGGAATGTGGTCTGTTAAATGAGAAAATGAACTTTTTATATGCCATATTTTCCTTTTTATTTTAAAATACAGAAAATTTTATTTCCACACTTTCCAAAGGGGAAATAGATTGATTTTACTGAATTTGAAAAAGGAAAATTAATTTAGGAAAAAATAATTACCGTTGCTGTTAGCTACTATTATTTTCAGGGTGACATGGCACTCTACTGATAGGCATGCATTGCTCAACACCGTTGGGATCTGCTACCCAAGTAATTTGTAGTCTCACTGTGAACACTGAGACTCAACTTCACCTCATTCAGATGGTGAGGCTGAAATCCCAAAATTCTTCATTTGTTCTGGGTCCTTGAGCATATGTTGGGCCTAAGCAGTCTTTTATTATTGCAGTACAAACATAACTGATTAGTTTCACTTTGATACATTGACTTTCCCCCTCAAAAAAATACCTTTAGCTGGAAAGTTTCTAATGAGCTTGACTTAAAAAGTGATAGCTTTAGGAAAACTATGTCTTTCTATACCATATAAAATCATTGATCAATTGAAAATTTCCTTCTCTTTAAACATGATCAGAATTAAAGCAGGCTTGCAGCTTCTTGCAAGAAGAAAAAAAAGGTTTATTGAATGAAGGAGACCATTTTTGAAGCATTCTGTATAATTGAATCATTAGACTTCAGGGTGTAATTAATGGCAAAACTCATCTAGATGAGACTAAAATCAAGATAAGTTATAAAAGATTCCTTTATTAATGTGTTTTTCCTATTCAGTTCAACTACCTATCACATTAGCATGAAGAATATAATGTTAAACTTAACATAACAATAGAGTTCAGATCTCAGCAACAGTTAAACTAGTTATTTTATGTATGAGAAAATGTGGTTTTAATGTAGCCAAGAGACAGCTCTCCTTCCTTTCACATTATCTAAAGTTTGTTTTGAGTCTTTTGCCCAGAGTGATTTTCATTTAAAGAGGAGATGCTATTTTGTTATACTTTCAAAGGAAAACAAAAGAGCCAGGTAAGTCATTAAACTGGCATATTCCAATAGTTTAAATTTTAGATTTCAGGACAATTAGGATTTTGGGGGTTTTTTAAGAGCATTTTTTTTATTTTTAGAGAGGTAAAAAAAAAAAGAAAAAAAAAACAACAATAAAGAAAAAGTCAATCCCTTATAATACCTTTTTTTTGTTTTACTTCCTTTCTAAGTTGGGAAATATACACTGAAAGCTTCAACTCAGTTGCTAAGAATATTAGATCCTGTTCATTACCTTAAATTACCAAGTAACTGCATTAGGTATCAGACTTGTATTTCAGCACTTGCCATTGCACATGATGGAGGTTATAGGCACACCATGCATTTACTACTGCATTATGGTCACAACTTACGTGATACCTTGCACTCAAAGGATGTTAGAAACTGATGACTAGTTTGTAAGGCTCTCTGTAGTAGACGAAAAGGCAATGCTACCTGAACCATCCCTGAAGTGCACTGTCAGTGCATTTTTCTGCCTGGAGATCTGCAGCATGGCCAGAGGGCTCTTCCTGGTTCATACTCAGCTTCTCTGGAGAATTGATGGCAGCCATCCCTATTTGGATCATCCAGCAAAGCAAAGCAATGGTCCAGGCTTTGAAGACTGACTAATGGATGCTGGTGGAGTTCTGAGAAGAATGAGATCACTACATGGGAAACACCTTTCCTTTTCTTTATCCTCTTTGCTATGCAAGGCTTTCCCCAAAGGAATATGGTAGGATATTTGATGTCCTGGAAGGGTAAAAATAGAGGTTGTTGAAATACATTCAGATTTTTTTTTTTAAATGCAAATTTTTTAGCAACAGTTGTCCAAGACTGTCACACAATCAAGAACTCTTACTTCATCTGTTCATGAAATACAGTAAGATGCAAGCAAGGACAAGCAAACCCTAATCAAGAAGAATGTTTCTGTAATTAGATGGGATTGTTTGTTAGCCCAAGAAATTAGAGAAAGCTCTTACAGCACAAACAATAACAGAGTTTATTGCCTCTGTAGTAATTTTTTCCCTTCACAGTCTCATGATTTGCAATAACATTTTGATTTTCATTTTAAGTTGTTTGGATTTTCCTGCTTCTACTGCAGTACTTTTAGGCTGTAATGAATGAAGATAATGTATTATCTTATTAATTTACCATCATCATTATGCTGTGGTACTTTTTGTTTTGTTTTCTTAAGGAAGTAAAGGGAATCTACTCTTAATGATATTTTTATATATCACCTTCCCCTTCTTATGTCTGTTCCATGCTTGTGTCTGCTCATCAGGCTACAGCCACTTCACCATATGAATATGGCGAGTTGAAGCAGAAACTGCAGTAAGAAAAATATTGATGTTTCCAGATATGTGAGTACGTCAGCAATACATGAATGTCATCTTCCTAAAGGACTTGAACAAAGAAAGTGGGAATGCACAGCAGAATGGCAGGTGTAATGTCATTAGCATGCTGCAAGTTGCACTGGTACCTCGCAATCAGGATTAATGAGGGTCAGTATACAGTGTTCATTGCTAATAAGCATAGGAAGAAGTAAATCAGGATCCCACTCATTTTGCTTGACAGAAGGCAGTCACAGATCACTTCCAACTCTTTCCTCGATGAATGATATGCCATGCTAGATGAGGCAGAGATTATTTGTGTCATTGCAAACGCATAAAGCAGGTTTCCCTGGGCTATCAGTGGGTACCTTTAATCCTCTCTCTGTACGAGATACAAATAAGTTTGCATCTGAGTCTCTGAAACTATGTTCATGCCAACTTACATGTTACTTCATGAACACCCTCCAAAAATCAGACTTGCCATGCATGCAGTCAACAGTCTGAAATGTATGGATGGCTGCATCAAATCTCCATGATTTCTCATGTCTGTGTACACCCTCATCTTTGTACTCTGCCTAACAAGGTCTACAAAAGGCTGCCATTATGTGACAGTAGTTTATATTGATGCCAAAGAGATTCATACATATACACACAACTTGATTTTATATAGAGTAAGTACTGTGATATTTAATCATCTGAATATATGAGACCAGAGGGAAACGACCACCAAGACACCGAGTTTTTCAAAAAGTAAGCTGAACTACAACACAATAAGCATAAAATGTAGAGAATAAAAGTTAAACCCCCAAATTATTCTTAAACAAAAAAATATAAATAATAAATATTAAGTGGCCAGAATAATTGACTAGCTGGTTGAAAAAAAGTGCAAATCACAAAACTATGCATTATATACTAGGATTACTTCACCCCCAAGTACACAATTGTCCACTGTTTTGCAGTTCCTGTAACCTATGCAGTGTTATTACTCATCAACATGGATTTCATGAGATTGCATTTTTTGTACATTGCACTGAGCAGCAGTCAAGCATACTCAGGCATAATTAACAGGACTGTGATACCTGGAGCTCAGTAGTGCTCTGCACCTTTATCCAAGATAAGTCCCTAGCCTTTATGCTTAGTGTGCTGCTTTTGAACATTTACTTCAAAGAGGTAGAAAGAGGTGTTCAATAAACTTAAAACACAGAGGAGAGGTGGAAACTATCTGAGTGTGGCCATATCATGTTAGGAAGTTGCCTTGTAGACAAGTACTTGGGAGAAGATGTAGCAAGAATTCAGGTTCTATGGGAAGTTAATCATATGCTAACTTCAATAGTTCAATCTCAGATATGTGGTTCTAAAAAACCAGCTAATTTGCATTTTGCAGTTTCCTTTTCACATCTGAACTTCAAAAAGAAAAAAATATATAGTTGCCCATTGTGTTTATTTTATTTTAAGTTTCATTCATTATTTAATGAAACAAGGACTCTTTTGGACTTTTATCAGCTGGTCTTTGTACTATCCTCATTTCATGTATGATGGTTTTACTCCTGGATGCAAAGAAAGGTGAAGAAAAGAAAAAGTGCATTCTTCTTGAGGCCACTGAATATAACAATGCCCAGACAGAACTGCTAAAGTTGTACTTTGTGCACAAAATATGCACAACTCTCATTTTCCAGAAGCTTTCCATCAACTATAAAGCAGCAGAGCTTAACTGAAAAAAAAACATCATTGTGTTACCGTGACTGTGACAACCCCAGGTCTCTCTGCAGGTTATTCTGTTACATGGTCACCAACTGCTTCAAAGCACCAGAGTTTTTGGACCACAAACAAAGAACTGGTGAAGGCAGTCCAATTCACTAAGTGCTGATGACAATTTAGGACTAATGATGTCAAAAAGCCATTGACCATCTCTACCTTGTTTTGCTTCCCTTCCTCCTTGTGCAAAAATATACCTGCATGCTCTACAACCTCTACCTTGTTTTGCTTCCCTTCCTCCTTCTTGTGCAAAAATATACCTGCATGCTCTACAAAAAGTTTTCTCTTATTACAAAAATTCAGTGAGATTCTAATTACTTGTACTACAGTAGCAATGAAATTAAATATATATATGAGAAAGGAAGATTTAGGCAAGAAGTTATATTCTTATTTTTTTCTGTGGAAATCTTAGAAACTTATAGTTGGGAACACTATACTATGCAATGATTAAATTTTCATAATTAAAAAAAAAATGTTGGACTATGACACAAAAGGGAATTGTTTTGTAAGGCACAACCAGTATTTATTCACCTCTGCTCTATCAAGTAGTTGGCCCTAGATTAGAGCTGGGGGAGGAAGCAGGCATTATACTTGCCTAAAGAAACATCATCGTTCACATTATTCAAGTGTTCTGCCTACCTGCTGTTTGCACCATTGTAACACTGGCACATTTCAGTCTCTGGCCAACAGTGCAGAGTGCTGAGCTTTCTAAATGGCTTTTAAAACAATTTTCTTTCATCCAACACAGGAAATATTGAAAGTACAAAAAATTTTAATAGGTCCCAAGACAGAAGGGGAAAAGGGTCTTGGAACTTGGAAAAAAAGTAATATAAACCATTTCAGACACTATAGCTAATCATACATGTAAGTCTAGTCATTCTGAGTCTCATTTGGAAAACTGTTTTCTTCTGAAGGGTTCTGATTAAAGCTGCAAAGGATTTTGCAAGCCTTATTCTGTAGCAAGCAAAGTCAGAAGTCTAGCAAGAGCCTAATTAAAGTCAATGAAGAAATTAACAAATGAAAACTAGGAAATAAAAAGGGCACATAAAAGCAAAGGAGAACAAAAGTCATGGTGGCCAGAGGTTTGGGTCTTTTGAGATTTTTTTTACTGTCTTCTGTATTTTCCATATGATGAGTTACCCAAACTACAGTTATAGCACCACGGAAATGTATGCATCTCTGTATGTATCACACATATGCAATTTTGGGTTCACATTTCCGCATTAGAAGGTGAAAAGAATGTTATACAGAGAAGCCCTGAAAACAAATTAGCTGACTTCCTGCAGGAAAACTCTCAGGGTCAATTTCAGGGAAATCCTGAAGAATCCTTTAGGGTGCACTTACTTGCTCTGTGGGCCAGTTTGCCACTTTTTGCATTATCCAGCTCTATGTCAGCTATCACACCTGATCTTTTAATATTAATGTCAGATAAAATAGATTACTCTGATTCTGGTTTTTTTGTGGTGGTTTCAGTGTCCTTCCTAAAAGGACACCAAGACATCATCTATTGTGGAGGCAGAAGCGATTTATAGACTTCCTGAACTTAAATTCTGCACTGGGAGGGAGCCTATCCTTGGTGTGTGGAGAGATCATCCTGGCAATTAGTACATCTGCAGAGAAACCTTGTCTGGAACAGGCAATGAAACTTTATAGTTCAAGTTTCCCTTATACTCAGTATATTTTAGTGTGGTCAAGGAGGTATAATATCTAAAAGACTAACTGGCCTTCATACAAGAGTTTGGGAATGAAAGATGGATCGCTGCAGAAAAAAAATCAGTTCTGATCACTATTTTGGAATGAATCAACTGGATGGGGAGGGATGGTAGTATGACATGAAGCCATACAGGCCACCAGTACATCGTAAGTTATTACCTCTCCTTCTATGGGTACTAGAATTTTGATAATGCTAAATGTGAGACTCCGTAAATATGTCTAGAGGAATTTTAGAAAAAACAAGTCCTTGCAGCTGCCTCTTACTTTTCTAGTGATGTTGGAATTTCTTTCCCAGTTTCAGATTCCTATGTTTTGATTTTTTCCCTAAGGTTTTCATGGGTTTTTCCTTTTAAAGATAATATTTTTTTTCCCAAAAGGTTACTTATAACCACTTCATACTATTTCAGTGCTCAAATATGTTGTAAAATTACTGTGAAATTGGTACCTTTCCAGCTATAGGTGTTTACATCCTACAAAATGACACATTTAAACCATGTGCTCTGACAAAAAGAACAATTCCTTTTCGGTCACCATTGCATAAATAGGAAAATACCCAAAAGGAAAGCTGAAGCAAAAGTCACAACTGTGTCTAAAACTTATCTGAAAAGTCCCGATGTGATGCAAATACTTGTGTGTGTAACTGAGAGCCCTACTCTGACATCTCCGTTGATGGCTTGGTCTGGAAGTATGGCTGGGCCCCTCTACTTCTGGTTTATGGCACATGCCATTTGAACAAATTGTTGGTGAAGTTCACATCTGAGAGTTGTATGTATGAAACTAGAATTTTGGAAACATCACAAGGCTGGCATTAATCACAAATAAAAATTACATTGTAATGATGAATAGGTGAACTTCATGGCAAAAATAACCACTGCCAGTCTAGACCTTGATCTGAGTGGTGCTAGTGACAGATTTAGCTCTTGAATTTCTGATTTCAACTTGCAGGAGAATTCTGAAATATGTTATTGAATGAGTGTTCCTTTATGTTACTTGAGTTTTGGGAATATATTCCAGCAGCTACAGATAGTCAGCTAGCTAATAAAATTAAAAATATGATCAGTACACAAATAGATGGCTAAAGGATAAAAGTGTCATACCTGTTATAAACTAAAAAAAGCAAGTTAAATCTTCCTGTTAACACTATCTACGGAAAGGAAGAGTGTGAAAGCAGGGAAACTCAGCAGTCAGCCAGAGGCAGGCTGGGCATCAGACTGATCAATAAAATAACCATTTGGGTATTATTTCTCCGTAGCTCATATATGACATATTAAAGAAAGCTCTGCCTTGACAGATGGTCCACAGTCTTGTCTCATAAAGCTGATAGGGCCATATCTCAACCTTTAAGTAGAAGAAGCACTACATTATTCTTTTCCACCACTTAAAAAAAAAAATAAATTAAAAATCTCCTTCTCACATCTCCACTCACAGGTAGTACAGTTACCTGTCCCACAATCATACGGGCTTTTTAAGCACAGGTAGTTACATTCTTATTCGAGATTCTGAATTATATATAGGTCCTTTCAAGCAAATAACAACACAAAATATGGCAGTCTTCTTTCCAACAATAATAATAAATCATAAAAACTAGCAGCTTCATTACAGGATTCTGTGAAGTTGAAGATTTCAAATCAAACTTTTTTAAAAGCACAAGAGCAGAGTTTTCTGCAAATAGGTCTAACTACAATTGCTGTTCAACTCTTGTGAAATTATCCAACACTTTAATGCCAACATATCTGTTTCTAAAATTGACAGAAAGTTACTTTATTGTCTCTCTGCAAGGCGGTAGAAAACATTCAAGGTCTTGCAAGACCTTTTCCCAGTGGAGAAGAAATCAATTAAATAGAATCTTGAGTACACATTATGTATAACTTGATTTAAATTTAGACGTAAGCTGTATCTCAAGCATGAGAGGACTGCACGTGATAGTATTTGAAACAACCTTACAGAACATAACATAGTTTTCAAGCACTGACTCTGCTTCAGGTATTCAAGCACTCTGTTAGAAACAAATTTCCTTGCACTACTCAGAACACTACATAAGAAAAGCGACAGCAGCACTTTGCATATCTTGTAGAAACACACCGTTTATTTACAGACTTAAGAGAGCCTGGAACATTCATCTAGGCAGCTTGTTATGCAATTTATATGGTACAATTTGCTTCTGAAATAAAAGAGTACAGACTGCCTTTTATGTCTTTATGTAATATGCCATGTAGGAACTATAGGCATTATACATATTTTGGGTTGGAATCTATACTGATTTCCAATATAGTAAGTATAGTCATTCAATTCCAAGCCTGTATGTTCTTTCTTAATTTCCTTTCACTCAGAAACACTCTCAAAACAAAACAGATAGAACAGCTCTATTTTAAATATTCTTTTTGCTAAATTTTATCCTCCTACAGCTTAATATAATAGGTACAAAGAATACACGAAAGGGAGTAATAAACTCTAAAAGGCAGAGTCAGAGGAAATTTGCAGATGCAGCTTTCTCATTCTCAAACAGAGCAAATGTGATTGCTCCTCTTCATGAATTACAAGTGGAACACAGATTAGGTTTGCTATAAATCTTGGTGAACTCATTTATGTGGTTATATTATTGCATATCAGAGTGATAATTCATGTGACAATTGTAGAAATCACACGAACATTTAGCACCAACTGATTTTTGCCAAACTTTCTTTATTTAGCTATGACATCAATTTGTATATTTTGATTTAGTCAGCATAATTTTTAAACTGTTAAGCTAATGATAAACGAGGCTGTTTATTGCCACATGAGATGATCGCACAACTGTTGGTCCAATGACCATCCTTATAATAACAAAAACAAGTCTTTATGGGTTAGTAATTCTCACTCTGTATTAGCTTTGCAGTATTCCAAAAATAACAGAAAATACAAACTGCCTTGCAAGGCAGACAGACTTTTCTACTGTGTACTTCTGGCATAAATCTTTTACTTTACAAACTGATTTGAACATTATTGCTCATTTTAAAATATAAAATGGTCAATTAAGCAAAAAGACTAGTAAGCACATAACTCCATCAATAACATACACATCTTTTCACACAAAAAAGAAGCCAGAGTTAATCCTTTTCTAGTGCTTCAGACACAGTGATAGATATTTTGCCATTTAACTCTGAGTCATCTCTGGAGGTGATGCCACGTTTTAACCAATATATCCCTTGTTGCTCTATGCAATTTGTTCAGTATATTTACTGACTAAAAGAAAAGCATTAGGCCATTAGGCACTGTTATTAAAATACAAAGCTACTGGAATCATGGACATCATAGAGAAGGGAAGAAAAACAACCTATCACCCCAGCCATCACACTGACTGCAATAAAAGCCAGCCTTTGGCATTTATTCATCTTAGTGAGACGTTGTTATTGAGTATGTTCACATATTATATTTCATGAAAAATACTATGTGTGGCAACAACATACAGCTTGGCTGAATTTTGAATATTGTGGTACTGTCAGGAAGGATCATCTAGATGGTAGAACTGGAAGAGATTTGGACTACTATCTAAGAAGTTCCTGTGCTACATCAACTGTTTTGTATATTATGAATAACCTGGACTGAATGGGAAGAATGAGTTTTTAAGGCCAGAGACATCCCTGAAGTATAACAGGCTATTTGGCTTCTATGACAGCAGCCGTAGTGAGCAGGACAAGCTCACAGAATGTAAGAAAGAACCATGGGAGATGGATAAAAATCCCAGGAAGAAGTCTTCACGTTGATCTATCAGGTTTTTGAAGAAATAATTAGGGACAGTAATGGAAAGAAAAACAGTGAGGAAGGGTCACATATAAAATTTACAAAGAGTCAAGTATAGCAAGTTGCTTTACATAGCAGTAAACAGGGCTCAAATGCATTCACTCTAACGATATTGAGTTTATGTGATGCATCCTTTTTAATAACCTGGCTTTTTCAAGTATTATATGGTGAAGTGTGAGGCAGAGGATTTTCTCTAAGACAAAGTTTTCCTTCTTAATATGTATCTGATTTCATTCAAAAGGGTTTCTCAGATTTCTAAACACGTCCTTGCTTAGGACTGATTTTTACCACTGTTCTATTACCTCTCTCCTTGACTAGGTCAACACCCATTCCTGCTTTCCTTGGCAATTATTATTGCACAGCAGTGCACTTAAAAGAAAAAAGAGAAAAAAGTTTAAAACCCCCAATAAAATAAAACCCTCAACCCTCAAACCAAGCAGCAATGGCATTCAACCTTTAAAACTGAATGATTCAAAGGCAGAGTAAAGATAAAGAATGAGTGCACCTTGAATGCACCAGGAAAGCAATTCAAGTTATTTCAGTATAGCTGGCACATGCCCAGAACACAAAGAATTGGACCCTGGCTCTACTTTTCTGTAATATGTATATTTTGTTTTTATTTTTTTGTTTCTGCTCTGGAATATTTCAAAAACTTGAGAGCTGTAAAAAACTGAGAATTCTTTCCCCGTTTTGTAATTACTAAGTTGTAGAAGCAGAAGTAAATATGACTCCACCAAAATAGAAAAGTTCCATTTTTTTCAAATAAAAGCTACTGTTCATCCTAAGTGTACTGCTAAATCTTTTTTTTTTTTAAAGACAAATAAAAAGGATATTATTAATTGAAAACAATTTCTGAATTATATTTTTCTCTCCTCTAGAATATTGATTTAAGATAATCAGGTGGCTTCATTATTTGTGGATCTCATTAATGAAAGAAAAAGCAAGCCTTGGATTTGTAAATGACATGCATACTGAAACAGAACCCTGGAATTTCTGTAAATTCAGTGCAGAAAGTAGGTCAGATAACATATTAATTACAGCAGGTGACAAGTTTTTTTTTTCACTGCTGAGTCTTTTTGAGCATTAACTCCAGTTCTAGAGGGCCAAGATACAATATAGTGTATGAAATTCTGGTTGTGACGATTCAGAGACATTCTGATGACTCTGGAATAGTCATATGAAGTTTAGGTTATGGTCTGTCACCTGCACAGATTAAGAGTGAAAAATCTAATGTCATTGAATTCAATGTAAAAGTTCCACTGGCCTCAGTGGAAACAAGATTCACTAGGAACAATTCATAAACTGTTTCAGGTACAAGATGAAATTCAGAGTCTCCCTGGTGTTTCAGGTTTATATTAGAAAGCACAACCATTAACATCTGTTCAAAGGAGAGTATGACTGAAATAGCAGCAGTGTTAGATTAAGTCATTACACAAACCAAAAGAGAAACTTCAGGAAGCTTTAATACATATAGTAGCTACTTAAATAAACATTATTCCAAGTAACTCTCTTGCCTGCTCAATACTCATAAGTGTCATATGATCCCATTGGCATCTCCTGAATGGTGAGAAAATCCAATACTGTAAATAGTAATTGCTAGTCTTCCATTCAAATGCCACCCACAACTCAGGCAGAGAAATCAGAGGGAGCTGGTATTCAGAATGAGCACTGCAGAGATCACATTCTGGTTTTTGTATTTCAAAGAGTTAGGATCCAGGGACCAAAACCACATTTACCCTTTTTTTAATGCCCTCTCTTTATGTTTTTGATTTCCCCAACTCCTTCTCTTTTTCCAAGACTGCTTTAACTAATCAATGATATTTATGTTCAAAACACAATAGCGTTTCTTGAACAGTGCCCAGGGTGTTGTCTTTGCACATCTCACTTTCCCAGACCTGTGGGGACACTACTGGCAATTGTAAGCCACAAAGAGATTTTGGCATGACACAGCAGCATCATAGAAGTTGAATTCACAGTTGGTGATAATGAAAAATAGGCACCTGATATAGATTAATCATCCTGGACAAGGAAAACATCATAAGACCAAGGAATTAAATAACAAACAAAATTTGTGAATCACTTTATATCATAACAAGAGGCTTAGGAAAAAAGACCCCTTGCCTAACTTATAGCCCATAACCTAAACCAGAAAAATTCCAAACAAGATGACTCTGCAAAGAGTGTGCCTGGAAACAAAGTCCAAGCAATGAAAATTCAAACAAACCAGTAAGATTATACCAACAGCCTTCTTAAGCAATCCAAGCAAATGGAGAGAAATGTAAACTAACGCATGTTAACCAACAAGTACAAAGCATTCAGGATTCTTGCTCTGGACACTAAGTTCTGGACCTATCCCCTAGCTAGTCCACAGGGCAGAGCACCTCACCTGTCTCACCAGGAGCAGAGCAATTTCCAGTATCATTAGGACTGGAGTGCTGTAGCAAACTACCTCAGACATGGAATAATTTAGAGGAGAGACACCAGGACCCAATGTTATTTCTTAAAGGACAAATTTATGTTAGCAATGCATGAAGCTTTCACATTTTACCCACTTGGCAGCACATGAAAAAAACATTTGGTTGGAAACATAGCAATAAATACCTATATTCTGTCACTGAGGTACTTTCTGCTTCTCACTGAGTCAGAACTGCACAGAGCTCACAACAGCCTTGTTATAACATTTCAGAACATGCTTCATGCTTGACTTTATGACACTGCAATTCTACTGCACCTGGAGAGGCTTCCTTGGAGCCCTGGGCCAGCCCACTACAGACAGCCTCATCTCTCCCTCACACCAGCAACTCCTCATTGCTTCACTTCCCTTGCACACCTGAGATACCTGTAATCAGCTGTGGCTGGGTTGAATGGCAGCAGTTTCCTGGGAGTGATTCACTGTTTCACGCATTGAGTTTTTCTTAAAACAAACCAGCCTTTTCTTAAATCAAAATCCACTGATCCTCAGCAGGTAAAACAACCTCTCCGTTATGGTAAAAAGCTATCAACTTTTCTCCTTAAAGAAAAAGGAAAGGAAAAGCAAATCCATATTCAATGCACAGAAAGAAGAGGTATAATTCATCCTGCTGTTTTATACTATATGTGTGCACGCATACTATGGGCTGAGTTTAATATATTACTGCATTAAATAGGCAAATACCTAGGGTCTGACCACTGGGTAAAAATGCTTTTATCTATCAAGGAATGGATACATGGTTCCTTGATATACAAGTCATAGTATTAATGTACAGGACTGTGAAATACTTTTTCTCAAAACCATATTTCTCACTTTTTTTAACTCCCCTTTCCATTTCTACTATTTTTTCAGTTGAAGAACTATGATATTGATGTAGGTTCTCTTCAAAACAGTAGCTAGAGAAGTCCATCTCTT
>NW_010314116.1:86771-97824 GCF_000700745.2 Antrostomus carolinensis
CCCTCAACCTTCACCTTTGTGAGGGAAATCCCTACCTCCACCTTCAGCTGACTCTTCTGAAGTCTGCAGTGCAGATAAAGGAGAAGAAGTTGAGCCTTGGCTTCAATTAGTTTTTAGCTCTCTATCCATCAGAATATCTTTTATTTCAGTAAGTTCATACCTTTCCTTACAGGAACACAATTTGTTCAAAGGAAAAAAAAAACCCCACAAGACTAATATGAGTCTCTATTACTATTGTTATGTAAAGATGCTAAAAATTCTAATGAGCTTATAGCAGTAGCTTTATCTCATCCAACTCTTAAAATCTCTTCTTCTTAACTTAGATGGCAGCAACAATGTAAGATCTCACATATGATAGATCATCCCAGCTTTTACAGTTGTATCTTTGAAGCTAGGTATAAGTAAAGCTAGATGAAAATGGGGTTTAAAATTCTAGCCATCCTCTACATCGGGTTTGTGCAAATGTTACCAGTGACAAGAACAGTTGGAACTTTCTGGAACATCTGATATTCTGATCATTATGATATTTCATGAAGTGATCATTCCGATAATCCTGTAAGAGTAGAAATCTATCTAAGAGCTAAAATACATGCATTTTGATGTTGGTGAAAAACAGACTGGGACAACCTACTTATAGCACTGAGCAGATTGGATGAACAGATATTGAACTCAGCACCTGAACTGAATTCAGGTGCTAGCAGAATACAAGTTAATATAACCTAGGTAAACTAGTCTAAATAGATGTTTAATAATAAGAAAGGTGGAAAATTCTCAGAAGAATAAAAAGTTAAAGAAGTATTATTTTCATATTCATTTTAGTTTCAAAACTACTTAATTTTAAGTTTTCACTTCAACAGGGCTTTTAGATATAGTTACTAACTTAAAAAAATAAACAACAAACCCTCTTGTTTTTTTCACTACATCAACTAACATGCTTTAACAGAATCAACCGATAAAGCAGGAAATACTGCATGACCTAATTTTGATTTATTCTTTATTTAGCATAAGCTCGAAATACAGCTGTGTTTTTAAAATGTAAGGGAGTGGAGTTTTTAGCTCTAAGCAGTACTATTTGTTTTTCTCTACCTATTAAAGTGACTTGGAAAAAACATATACCTCTAACTTAATGCAAAAAACCAAATTATTACTTAATGTAATTATAAAGTGAACACATGAGAACCACATGACTGTCTTAGGCAATGACTTAAAAAATTCTTTTTGTTCCATCATTTGCAAATAATTTCTGTAATTCAACACATAACTTGTTTTTCAAGCCTTTTCTAGAGGAACTATCAGACTCATAAATTATTTAATGGTAACTCTGGGTTGAACATATTTCACCACTTCATACTCCTGGTTTAATCACCTTTTTGTCTAGAAATAACAAATCAGCACTTCTTTGTCATTCAGAGTGAATCACACTGAGTTTTTTAATCAACCAAAAGATCAGTAAAGCTAGAAAGAGAACTAAGTTCAGAACCTATAAAAACAGAGTATCATGGTAATATCTCTGTTCTTTGTGTTTCACTTTGAGCTGTACATATCAATCGTATTCAAAAGAAAAAAGGAGCAAGTTTTTAAAAACCAAGGTTAATAGGTAAGCCCAAGCAACTGCATCATTCTTTTAACTATTTACCAGATTTGTCTACAGAATCAGACTGCATTTAAAGCTTAGATGTGAAGTAAAAAATACTATTCCTAGGGGGCACACAGAACCCAATAACTTTCTTCTTCATGCTTAATAATCTTGCATGTGAGGGACCAATCTAATTTGTGGAAACGAATTGTACCTTAGGGATATGTTATTTCAACCCAAACTGAATATATTATTCATTCTAAAAAGTAGCAATAAAGATTATATAAGATGTAATTCATTATTTTTCTAAATGTTCCATGATTCCTCTGGGAGGTGAGACCTAAATAGCTTACAGGAAGCCTACCTTAATTAGGTTGCTTTTCAAATCAAATATAATATAATTTTAACATAAAAATGTCACTCAAGGGAAGTATTCCATTTACAAGGAGGATTAATGAAATTTAAAGGGGGGAAAAAAAGATAGATCCATGGGTAATATAACATGTGAAGGAATCTGAGAGAGGGAATGATGCACACGTAAACGGACGTGTACAAATATGCAACTAGCTATGAGCTATAAACAGATATCCATCTCATATTCATGCATGCCTACACACACTCACAGAGAAAGGCAATTTGTTACCAGAGCAACCACGGTCAGTTGGTTTTTTGTCCTCCATCAGAATTGGTTTGCATTTTTGTTAACTCATTTTAGCTACTAGAAGCTCGGAAGAATTTATTGTATAAACAGAATAATTTAAGCTTAGTACAAATGTTTACATTTGTAAGAATGCCTTTTCCAGCATTATGATGAAAAAAAAGAGAAGAAAATCAAAATATTTTTCAGAGATTTACAAACAGTTCATTGGAAGACACTGAAGTTATAATTGAGGTACTTCGCCTCAGCAGTGCTATTAAAACATTGATGTGTATGCCATAGAAACAGTCATTGCCTTTTCTGTGTACAGATAAATGCTTCAGTTTCTCAGATCCCAGAATGCAGTAATTTCCATAAATATTTACTTCTAATGAGGGTCGTGGTCAATGATTTAATTTGTGGACTGCAATTCCACTGAAATTTAAGAGGCAACAAAAGAAGCTGAAATTCAGGAGCTTCAATTCTCAGTGTATCCCTTTCTAAAGACACTTAAGTACTAAGTTTTATAAGCTTTCAAATAGCCTTTAAATGAAGTACTTGAATTCCACTATTACCATTCACTTGCAATGCTCTAGGTACCCAGGCACAGCTGAATTTTCTGCAATTAGGCAGCAAGATTTGAAACTTCTGGCCTTACCTTTTCTGCATCCCAGTTAACATGGTAGAAATACTCTAGGAAAATTTAGGCATTCAAGGATTTATACATTCTAGGTAACCATGGTCCTTGGCTGGAAGATGCTGTTTATAATCCACTTACAATTCCTTTTTCATTTCAGGCAAGAAGCTTGAAATAAAGAGGTCTTTTGACCAAATAATGAGAGAGGGAAGCAAAAGCTATGATTTTGTAACTTTTTTTCTTTTTTTTTTTTTTTTCTGTGAAAAGGTATAAGAGATTGTGAGGCAAATAAAAAAAAGAATACAGTATTCTGTGATAGGACCAAACACGTATTCTATACAAGAAACAAGTCCATCCTGTAAGTCTGGTCTATACTTAAAACAAAACAGACTAATGTATTTTATTAATTACAGTCTAGTCATCAGAGACACTTTTCCAGTAAATAAAAATTATGTTTCCTCCAGAGAAATTACATATGTGGAATGGCTAGGGGCTGCAAACAGTATTTTTCCTCATAAATGGCAATAGGGATTTTGTAATATGATTTCACATACAACTCAAATATTTTAATACAGAATGTTAAGAAGTACTTCACTAGATCTGTGAAAAAAATGTTATTAGAGAGAGACTACAATTTCTAATCAATTCTGGGTCAATCTTTCTTTAATTTGCTTAGAACAAGCAACAGATGTTGTTTTGAGTCAAATGAAACTTTGGTTTTAGCTATATATTTTAACCTTAAAATCTGCTATTTAGTTGTAGGTAGCTTTTTAGATGAAATGTTATTTCAATTATTTTTTTTTTTAATAAAAGTTTTTATGTATGTTTCTTTTCAAATTTTAAAAGGTCTTTCTGGAATTTTAGTTGACTTTTTTGTATGGATAATGCAATGTACTTGCCAAATAAAACTGCTCACAACTTTATGCCAGTCTATACAGATCTGCAGACTCAAGTTGCCCTGGATATTTCACCCAGCTGCAGATAGGTCTGTTTTATCACCCACAGAAGGTGACCGCTACTCACTGCCAATGAATGAAGCCTGTCAAACAGCAATCTTTCTATATTCTCAAAAAAGATGGGGCTGTAGTAATAAGCAATTCTGAAACCTTGAGAGACTTAGAAATAACCAGGACTCTCTTGTTAATGAACAAAAAACAATTAATCAGTTCCACATAGCAATTTGTAAAGCAAATAGGTGAAGTGGTGAATTGTCACGCACAAGCATCATGTACCCAAATACTGATTACATGCTTTATAGTATAATGTTCTCTATGTGTATTAATATGCAGATTTAAAATAAATTACAACCATTGTTATTTGTAATATTTGATGTACTTAATGATATTTGACAGATGCCCATCTTTTTGCTTTATTTTTCAGTATTTTCTTCTTATATCACATAATCCCTGAGATTATTTTTAGCCTTCTCTAAACTATTTGCTAAGCTGTCTTTTTCCCTATAGAAATCATCAAAATGTTAAGTACTGCAGCATTTTGGACACATCCCAGTCATGCCACAGTAACAGCCTCTGACATCCTCCTCTAGCAGGGCTTTCAGCATATATGAAGATCCTTTAGTATAGATAAGAAGAGCTGGGATAAAGAATAGCCTATTAGAGCCCGTAATGTGCACCTTTATCATTTCAATCCACAGATATGCATATGCATCAATCAGGTCTTCCTCTTGGGCACTAATTGACTTTATGACCTGAGGAAGAAAAACAACTTTTGATACCAACACAGAAAGTTCTACAGCAACCATCCAAGCTCTTGTATTGATAATAGGAAACTAATCGACTACCAGCTGAAGGAAATTCAAGGTATTGCTTTGCACACTGGTGATCATGTCCTCTGAGCTAAGGTGAACACATCTCTCAAATGCAATCACGGCTTCACTGCTACTTATTCCACATATGATCCCTTCAGCTCCACATCTTCTCCTAGGAGAAGTCATCTTTGTCTCAGTTGCATAGAATTCCCATCTGATTCCCCGGAACTGGCTTCTCCTCAACCTGGCATATTCTCACAGGCTTATAGGCCATCTTTTACAGCTCAATGAACTGCCTCCCAGCCTGTCTGTCAGGGTCACAGCACATGCATGATGCTTTGTGCAGGTATCAGGTTATGACCCTTTGGCTGTAGGGTCACTGCAATATGAGTGCACATCCCCACCTATAGAGCTCAGAAGGTTCACAGGAGACAGGTCCATCATGGGGCAAGGGAAGAAGAGGGGTCGTAGATAACAGTGGCCTTCTTCTTCCCAGGGGGCAACCAAAACATTGTACAAATGAGATTATACAAACATACAAGTACATCAATGTCTGACCATGTCTTGCAGCAGTCCCAGACCTTCCTTCACTTTCTGCTTCACAAGCTCTTCATGCTAAGTAAGGATCACAACATCTGTGCTAGCTGCTTCTAAAACAACCTCAAGGGACTTACAAGGGCTTGAAGGAAGGGGGTAGATCAATATATCAATTTGCAAAGCTCTCTTTGTCCTGAATATCTCTCTCTTACACTAGAGAGTGTAGGGGACTTGGTGATCTCCAGTCCTGTGTCCTTATTGTTAACCAGCAAGTGGTTGGGTTTTTTCCAAGGTGGCTTACTTACAATACGAATATTTGAAATTAAATATGGAGGCTTATATTTTCCATATTCAAATGAGTCATTTGGGATTCAGCTATGGTCATTACAGTTTAGGTAAGTTGGGTCATAATAGAGAGAAGGGGGAAAAAAAAATTCTGGAAGAAATATTTTTCAAAAGAAAGGAGAGATTCTGGTCATCGTTTTTTATTTCCTATGATTTTACAGCCTGCTCTTTGATTTTCTGTGCAAGAAACAGTCTGCCTGTCTTATCTGCAAAAGAAGATAAGGGCACATCACATCATAGTATTTTGAACCAACTCTTAGCCTTAGACTCTGCTCTAAGGTCTCATTATTCCCAGAGGATATAGATAGAAATGTCTGTCTCAGGGGTACAATTTTTTTTCCTTCAAATTATATGACAAGACTTTAAGAGAAGTTATTTGTCCATTATGATACAATATGTCTAGAAATGGTATCCATCATGACTGAGGAAAAATCATTCATTTTCAGACCTGTCAGTCTGAGCAGACAAAATAGGTAGGCATCTCAGCATGGAAAAACAGAGGCAGCTCATCCTCCATTAAAGTTTAGCACCGTCAAGGGACCTCTGACATCCAGTAAGTTAGTTCTTCCTTCCTAGCAGTTACTTTTACTTTTTTAACAGGAAGTTCAGGCTTAGAGTTGGAGTACAGCTACTTTAACTCTGAGAGCAGGAGAGAGCTGAAAAAATGGAAAAGCTCGAGTGCATACTCAACCTATACCTCTGCTGTGCTTGAAAACAAGCTGATAGAGTTACACACTTGGTTTATCCCTTGTTTGTGATATCCCAGTGAAAATGAAGCAGTAAATGCTTAGTACAAAAATTCAGAATAGAGGCTAATGAAACAGTGTTAGGCAGGTGGAGCAAAATCATGTTTTGGAATGCATAGAGACTTGTCATATTACATGATGATAGTGTTTACTGCTTATTGAACAGAAGCCTTACATCATATTCCAGAAGCTCACAGAAACTACACCACTATTAGGAAGCAAGCTATGACAGTAAAAGCTACATTAATTCATTTTGTAATATAGATTTTTATATGCATCTTTATATCAGATTACTTAATTATTTTTAAAAATATTTTAAAATAAAATACGGGGAAATCATCCATTTTAAAACGAGAAATCTAGTTGCACAGGTTGTTAGAAACAGGAACTGTGTTAACAGCAGTTAATAGGTAACCCTTCCTCCCCTCCACCCCCAAACATGCATAGCTTTATGCAGCAAGAGACAAACTTGTTCTCGGGGATATTAGACATCTTTTCCTTCTAAGACGTTTGTTTCTACAGATGCTTCTAACCACGCTGAGCACAGGATCTGAACATTCAACTTCCATGACCCCCACTCTAATGCCACTTGGAAATCTATGCCAAAGAACTCCAAATGAAAGCTGTAACAGGACAACATGCCAAAGGAGTGAATGCTGCATATGGTACCTAATTTTATCTCATAGTAAACTTCCTCTGAGAATCGTGGTGTTTTTAAATGCTCATTTGCAGATTGTTCCATATATAACAACAAGATAGGAAACAAATAGGAAGTCCTTAATCCTAACCCTTCATGGCTTGGACTGTCTCCTTACTAAAATAAATCACCTGGTACCACAACACCGTAGTTCTGGCAGGGGACTTCCCAATTAACAATGGTTTGATTCCACAGTATGAATATCTTACAATAAAACACCAAACAAATAAAAGTTTTAGCCAGACCTGAGGGTTAGGTCTTCAAACTTCCAGCAACAGACACGTAATGCTTTGTGCTTCACTTATTATGGCGATGAAATAATTCTGACCAAAAGGTGGACTGCAACTCATACATGCCATTTCTTTAATTTAGCTCACCCTTACAGTAATTGACATTTAAAAAAACAAATAAAAACAAAACTGTAAAAAAGGCTTGAATTAAAGCATCTTTATCACACAAAAGCATGTACATCAAAACAAATTGCATATGTAATTGTATTTTGATCATCTTATTATTATCTATTATAAATCTTGTGTCTGAATGTGGATATTGTACAATTACTTTCTACATTTGGCATAATTGTTTTGATCTTAAATGTTATTCATTCTAAGAGAAAAATACAGTAGATAATATTATATAACAAAGGAAGAATTTATGAGTAATGATGCTGCTCAACAAACCAATTTTCATTTTGCATTTAATAACTACAGTACTGTAATTGTTGTTATGTGTGTGGCCGAAATTATGTGGCAATTGCTAATCTAATGATACAGCTACAGTAACTGCAATTCCTGAAAAGTTAATCAGTTAGTCTAAATAAAAAATGTTGTGCATCACCTATCTGTAGCCAAATGTTGTCAGTAATATTTCAATTAGAAAAAATACATTATTAGGCTTTTATATCACAGTAGGTGGCATCCAGTTCACCTAATTTTAGCCACCTGAAAGTAAGGAATATAGTCTAATTCTAAAGTATCAATTTATTGCACCACCAATTACCAGAAGATAATTAATTCTTTCTTAAAATAGGTGGGCTTAATTGTCCTCTGGAGAACACATTCACTGACTACAGATCACTTCCAGATGAGTTTTGTAGACCAGGTACCTAACTGAAACATAGGTCTTATCTAAGTGTTCTCAGACAGGATTTAGACTTTTGAAGTCAACTGCCTATACATCATATATTCTTCTATATCATTTGACTTCCTTCTAACAAGCAGCAGTTTCAATTACTCAAAAATTCTGAATTTTCAGAAAACCCTCCAAAACACACTGACAGTGAGAATAGGGAAAAAAATAAAAAAATAATAATAAAAGAAAATAGCCTAGCAGACCATTGATAGCCAATACCTCTCCAACGACAGGAAATTTGTTGAGATACACAGATGATACAGCTGGTGAGCTGTACCACACACTGAAGAAGAAAGGAATAATCCGAAAATTGGAAAATCAGCCTTGTGTTGCAGAGCTTAAAGAACTTTATATATTTATCTTTTCAAAGAGAAGGCTGAATAAAGGCTTGCTCCTTCAGGGAGCAGGAGGGACAAGTATATCAGTCAAGCTGAGCAACAATTCTAACTAATACCTCCCTGCAGCACCCAAAGTTTATCATCCTATCTTCATTTGAAGAAAAACCCTGATTCTTCAGAAAGGAGAGAAGAATCTAGCAAGTCATGGTAAAGTAATAGTCGTATGGAAGGGGAAACAAGTATTAATTTCTGATTGGTCAAATGACTAAATGAGGCTCTGAAACATAAGACTAATGTTATGTTTTTGTAAAACTAAGTGTTGTGAGAGTATTTAGAGCAAAAAGAACACATCACAACACATCCTGTCACAAATGCTCCAGGAAGATGTAGCAGACCACATGAAAGATTTGGGATGATTTCTCAGTACACGCAGGCTTCAGATTTCTTCTGAAAAGCTGAATTAAATCATACACATCTTAGAAAACTGTTCCAACTCACATCAAAGATTCTGAATGATAAGAAGTTGCATCTTTGCATGGTCTGTCAGACTGCTAAGAAATCATATCCTAATTAGGCAATTAATTTCTCTAACCTCAGTTAACAGTCTTTGGATAGAAGGATCTTCATGTCTCACACTATTTAAATGCATCCATGCATAAGCACTTCTAAAGAGAGAGCAAGTTTTCTCTCAACTTCCTCTTGGATGAGGTCACTCTTTGTGAGATAAGGCTTGATATTCCAAATTCTGGATAAATTTTGTGAGATTCCTTTATTCCCACTTGACTACTTTAATATTCCTTTTGAACTGTGGTAGTTTTAGCACAGCTAGGAAAAAAAAGCAAGTTAATTCTGAAATTAATTTCAATACTACATCTATTCACAATGACCATTAAAACACTTTTTAACTTACTGTATTTCTACACAACAGCTCCAACTTTGTAAGCACAGCGTGTGGTCTCCATTTTGAAATGCGTATTATTATGCATATCAGTATTCAATTGTGACCATTTAATTTGGTGCTCTAGGTCATTCTTAAAACCAGATGTACTGGAAGAAAGGAGGAAGAGATTAATGGAGTTGTAACTTCTGTCCCGAGGGAAGATGGGTTGATGCAGTGAATATGCTCCTTTTGCATGGCTGTCATTGAGCAGCCTCTTCAGTCAGGTCCTCAGCTGGATCCATACTTTGCTCTGCATCAGTATCCCATCCTTCTCATAATTTCTTACCCCAGAAATGCTGTATCATGTGCAAACTTCACATATGTGACTCCACATATTCTCTATATGTCTCCAGCAAATATTAATTGCTCAGTAACAGCCCAGTACTTTCTTTTCTTCCCATTAGTATCTTAAATTTGTCTTCTATGATGTACCCGCTTTTAAACTTAATCTGCAAAAAACCCTGTTATTGCATGTAATGAGAGCTTTCAATCACAAATAAGCTGGAGAAATCCAGATATGATACTGACTGTTTTGATTAGGTCAGCAACCCTATCAGAACAGGCAAATACAGAAAGTTTGAAAAGACAAATTCGACAAAACCAGACAAGCAATGTAAGAACCAACGTTGTAATAAATAGTCATCTTTAAAGTCCCAACTCAACTGTTCCTTTATTTTATTTAGAATCAATATCAATCTAGATTATCTAAAATTACTAGGTCATTATTTTCCCTTTATCCAGTACTGGGGTAATTTTATAACCTCAGTCTTTTGTGCAACCCTTGTTTTCTTGTTAATGTTGATCTTAATTTTCACCCAGGACTGCACAGTTAGCATTTCTGTGATTCCAGGATTTAAGTTACCTAGGCTAGATTACACATTGTATACTTTTAGTAAATGTTTCTTTTCATCCTCCCCAGTTATAGCTGTCAACCTTTCTATTTTACAAGGGATAGAAACAGCTTCTTTATTTCAAATCCTAGCATAGCTCTTATTCCTTACACAGCTTTTATAGTGCTATTTTTAATGCAAACACTACTTTTTCCGAAAAACATTCTTTTTTACTTACTCTGTTCACTACTGAAATCCCTGTTCTATTTCCTCTCCCCCTTAGTAACTGCATGAACCTTTTAAATAGTAACTTGTATTGACTACCTTTTTCCTGGTTTTATATTCCTTATTCTGTTTTATTGCTGCACTCTTGTCTGGTTTTGACCCAGATGACTGCCTTGCACACTGTAGTTTTATTAGAGAACAATGTAGGGAATAAAACATAGATGCTAAATTTAATTATTTCCAATCTATGTGGGTTACAATACAGTTAGTATTATATACTTTTATAACTATTGGAGACAACATTCCTATTGCTTTCAAACATCAAGATTACTGACATTTGCATTGATTGAGATAATGCAGCCCTCAGTGGCCTGGCCGGCACACAATCAATACAACTTTGCTAACAATGCCCAGTTTGGTGCCTAACCAGACTCAGGCTCTTCCACACAAGTGAAATGATATTATACCACATATGGCTTCATAGCTGCAGGACTTGCTTTGCAGTATCTGTCGATTGCTTAATCTTGCTGTAGCTACTTACTTAAGTATGGGTCTGCAAATAATATTTGACTTCAGTTTTTAATTTATTTCTTAAAAAATGGTTTACTTAATAAAGTAACAGAGATGAAACATATTGGAAAAAGTT